>NW_026062410.1:0-78447 GCF_023897955.1 Schistocerca gregaria
AGTCAGGAACTTGTGGAGAGTCGGTGGAGGAAATTGTTCAAATGCCTCTGAGCACTACGGGACTTAGCTATGTTTAAGTAGTTCTGAATTCTTGGCGACTTATGACTTCAGAAGTTAACGTAAGGACATCACACACATCCATGCCCAAGGCACGATTCGGACCTGCAACCATAGCGGTCGCGCGGTTTCAGACTGTAGCGCTTAGAACCGCTCGGCCACTCTGGCTAGCTGGAGGAAATGGTTGGTATCTTTTAAATAGGAAGGTATGTTAGAGGTAATAGATTGAAGGTGTTGGTCTATGAGAGCAGCAATTCTCTCAGTAACGGGCCACAATGGGGCGTCTTGGGTGATTAGGTTTATGGACTTTAGGAATCATGTAGAAGGTAGGATTTGAGGAGTTAGAGAGGTGAGCAGAGGCATGGACTCCAGGGACAGGGTCTGAGGTGGGCATAAGAATTTGAGTAGTGACTGGAGATCTTGCTGGATTACTGGAATGGGGTCGCTGTGGCAATGTTTGTAGGTAGAGGTATCTGACAGCCAGAAGAGTCCTACTGCCAGGTAATCCTTGCAGTTAAAATCAACAGTGGTGGAGCCTTTGTCCACAGGTAGGATTAGGAGGTCAGGATCAGTTCTTACGTGGTGAACTGCAGCTATTTCTGCAGATGTAAGGTTAGAATGCATGTTGAAGGATTTGGGGAAGGATAGTGAGGCAACTGATACCCTTAATCACCGGAACTGTCAGAGCATGGCATAAACAGTGTGGTACTGGTGTGCAAGACTCACACTCCCCCTTAGCTATCAAACTTACTTGGAGTTGCTTCTCCGATCTTCTTTTCAGGATAGCCAGATGTGATGTCCTGCACAACTTCTTCTCCCAAGATAAGATGCTACTTTGGAGGAAATGTTTTATACTTTTAAAATAACTCCGTACACTCGAGAATGTTTTGAACTCAATCTCACTCTATTTTTATCACACATAACAGTTTTCATACAACTAAAACATTTTTCCACCCATGAACCATCGACCTTGCCGTTGGTGGGGAGGCTTGCGTGCCTCGGCGAAACAGATGGCCGTACCGTAGGTGCAACCACAATGGAGGGGTATCTGTTGAGAGGCCAGACAAACATGTGGTTCCTGAAGAGGGGCAGTAATCTTTTCAATAGTTGCAGGGGCAACAGTCTGGATGATTGACTGATCTGGCCTTGCAACATTAACCAAAACGGCCTTGCTGTGCTGGTACTAGCGAAAGGCTGAAAGCAAGGGGAAACTACAGCTGTAATTTTTCCCAAGGACATGCAGCTTTACTGTATGATTAAATGATGATGGCATCCTCTTGGGTAAAATATTCCGGAGATAAAATAGTCCCCCCATTTGGATCTCCGGGCTGGGACTACTCAGGAGGACGTCGTTATCAAGAGAAAGAAAAATGGCGTTCTACGGATCGGAGCGTGGAATGTCAGATCCCTTAATTGGGCAGGTAGGTTAGAATATTTAAAAAGGGAAATGGATAGGTTAAAGTTAGATATAGTGGGAATTAGTGAAGTTCGGTGGCAGGAGGAACAAGACTTTTGGTCAGGTGAATATAGGGCTATAAATACAAAATCAAATAGCGGTAATGCAAGAATAGGTCTAATAATGAATAAAAAAATAGGAGTGCGGGTAAGCTACTACAACCAGCATAGTGAACGCATTATTGTGGCCAAGATAGACACAAAGCCCATGCCTACTACAGTAGTACAACTTATATGCCAACTAGCTCTTCAGATGATGAAGAAATTGATGAAATATATGATGAGATAAAAGAAATTATTCAGGTAGTTAAGGGAGACGAAAATGTAATAGTAATTGGTGACTGGAATTCGTCAGTAGGAAAAGGGAGTGAAGGAAACATAGTGGGTGAATATGGATTGGGGCTAAGAAATGAAAGAGGAAGCCGTCTGGTAGAATTTTGCACGGAGCATAACGTAATCATAGCTAACACTTGGTTCAAGAAACATAAAGGAAGGTTGTATACACGGAAGAATCCTGTTGATACTAAAAGGTATTTAGATTATTTAATGGTAAGACAGAAATTTAGGAAGAAGGTTTTAAATTGTAGTACATTTCCAGGGGCAGATGTGACCATAATCTATTGGTTATGACCTGTAGATTAAAACTGAAGAAACTGCAAAAGGGTGGAAATTTAAGGACATGGGATCTGGATAAGCTGAGAGAACCACAGGTTATACAGAATTTGAAGGTGAGCGTAAGGGAACAATTGACAGGAATGGGGGAAAGAAACGCAGTAGAAGAAGAATGGGTAGCTCTGAGGGATGTAGTAGTGAAGGCAGCAGAGGATAAAGTAGGTAAAATGACAAGGGCTGCTAGAAATCCTTGGGTAACAGAAGAAATATTGAATTTAATTGATGAAAGGATAAAATATAAAATTTCAGTAAATGACGGAGGCAAAAAGGAATACAAAATGTCTCAAAAATGAGATCGACAGGAAGTGCAAAATGACTAAGCAGGGATGGCTACAGGACAAATGTAAGGATGTAGAGGCTTATCTCACTAGGGGTAAGATAGATACTGCCTACAGGAAAATTAAAGAGACCTCTGGAGAAAAGAGAACCACTTGTATGAATATCATGAGCTCAGATAGAAACCCAGTTCTAACCAAAGAAGGAAAGGCAGAAAGGTGGAAGGAGTATATAGAGGGTCTATACAAGGGCGATGTACTTGAGGACAATATTATGGAAATGGAAGAGGATGTAGATGAAGATGAAATGGGAGATAAGATACTGCGTGAAGAGTTTGACAGAGCACTGAAAGACCTGAGCCGAAACAAGGCCCCAGGAGTATACAACATTCCATTAGAACTACTGACAGCCTTGGGAGAGCCAGTCAGACAAAACACTACCAGCTGGTGAGCAAGATGTATGAGACAGGCGAAATACCCTCAGACTTCAAGAAGAATACAATAATTCCAATCCCAAAGAAAGCAGGTGCTGACAGATGTGAAAATTTCCTAACTATCAGTTTAATAAGTCACAGCTGCAAAATACTAAGCGCATTCTTTACAGACGAATGGAAAAACCGGTAGATGCTGACCTCGGGGAGGATCAGTTTGGATTCCGTAGAAATATTGGAACACGTGAGGCAATACTGACCTTACGACTTATCGTAGAAGAAAGATTACAAATGCTAGAAACGTAGGTTTGCCTTTTCTTAGACTTGGAGAAAGCTTTCGACAATGTTAACTGGAATACTCGCTTTCAAATTCTGAAGGTGGCAGGGGTAAAATAGAGGGAGCGAGAGGCTATTTACAATTTGTACAGAAACTAGATGGCAGTCATAAAAGTCGAGGGGAATGAAAGGGAAGCAGTGGTTGGTAAAGGAGACAGGGTTGTAGCCTCTCCCCGATGTTATTTAATCTGTATATTGAGCAAGCAGTAAAGGAAACAAAAGAAAAATTCGGATTAGGTATTAAAATTCATGGAGAATAAGTAAAAACTTTGACAGAATTACAATGTCATCGGCGAACCTCAGAGACAGCAAAGGACCTGGAAGAGCAGTTGAACGGAATGGACAGTGCCTTGAAAGGAGTGTATAAGATAAACATCAACAAAAGCAAAACGAGGATAATGGAATGTAGTCTACATCTACATGACTACTCTGCAATTCACATTTAAGTGCTTGGCAGAGGGTTCATCGAACCACAATCATACTATCTCTCTACTATTCCACTCCCGAACAGCGAGCGGGAAAAACGAACACCTAAACCTTTCTGTTCGAGCTCTGATTTCTCTTATTTTATTTTGATGATCATTCCTACCTATGTAGGTTGGGCTCAACAAAATATTTTCGCATTCGGAAGAGAAAGTTGGTGACTGAAATTTCGTAAAAAGGTCTCGCCGCGACGAAAAACGTCTATGCTGTAATGACTTCCATCCTAACTCGTGTATCATATCTGCCACACTCTCTCCCCTATAACGCGAAAATACAAAACGAGCTGCCCTTCTTTGCACCCTCTCGATGTCCTCCGTCAATCCCACCTGGTAAGGATCCCACACCGCGCAGCAATATTCTAACAGAGGACGAACGAGTGTAGTGTAAGCTGTCTCTTTAGTGGACTTGTTGCATCTTCTAAGTGTCCTGCCAATGAAACGCAACCTTTGGCTCGCCTTCCCGACAATATTATCTATGTGGTCCTTCCAACTGAAGTTGTTTGTAATTTTAACACCCAGGTACTTAGTTGAATTGACAGCCTTGAGAATTGTACTATTTATCGAGTAATCGAATTCCAACGGATTTCTTTTGGAACTCATGTGGATCATCTCACACTTTTCGTTATTTAGCGTCAACTGCCACCTGACACACCATACAGCAATCTTTTCTAAATCGCTTTGCAGCTGATACTGGTCTTCGGATGACCTTACTAGACGGTAAATTACAGCATCATCTGCGAACAACCTAAGAGAACTGCTCAGATTGTCACCCAGGTCATTTATATAGATCAGGAACAGTAGAGGTCCCAGGACGCTTCCCTGGGGAACACCTGATATCACTTCAGTTTTACTCGATGATTTGCCGTCTATTACTACGAACTGCGACCTTCCTGACAGGAAATCACGAATCCAGTCGCACAACTGAGACGATACCCCATAGCTCCGCAGCTTGATTAGAAGTCGCTTGTGAGGAACGGTGACAAAAGCTTTCCGGAAATCTAGAAATACGGAATCAACTTGAGATCCCAATTAAATCAGGTGATGCTGAGGGAATTAGATTAGGAAATGAGACACTTAAAGTAGTAAAGGAGTTTTGCTATTTAGGAAGTATAATAACAGATGATGGTCAAAGTAGAGAGGATACAAAATGTAGACTGGCAATGGCAAGGAAAGCATTTCCGAAGAAGAGAAAATTGTTAACATCGAGTATAGATTCATGTATCAGGAAATCGTTTCTGAAAGTATGGAGTGTAGCCATGTATGGAAGTGAAACATGGACGATAAATAGTTTGGACAAGAAGAGAATAGAAGCTTTCGAAATGTGGTGCTACAGAAGAATGCTGAAGATAAGGTGGATAGATCACGTAACTAATGAAGAGGTGTTGAATAGGATTGGGGAGAAGAGAAATTTGTGGCACAACTTGACTAGAAGAAGGGATCGGTTGGTAGGACATGTTTTGAGGCATCAAGGGATCACAAATTTAGCATTGGAGGGCAGCGTGGAGGGTAAAAATCGTAGAGGGAGACCAAGAGGTGAATACACTAAGCAGATTTAGAAGGATGTAGGTTGCACTAGGTACTGGGAGATGAAGAAGCTTGCACAGGACAGAGTAGCATGGAGAGCTGCATCAAACCAGTCTCAGGACTGAAGACCAAAACAACAACAACAAAACATTTTTCGTAAGCTCGGAACCTTCTGGTCCGTCAGAAACTATCACATTCATTTTTCCATAAATACAGTCTACAAATCTCACAAAGTTTAACAAGACAACTTTCTGGACCTTACAAAAGTAGGAGAAAGAATGAATAAGTAATTGTTGCTTCTTCTCTTTCAACAACATTCAAATATTCACAAATAATGTTTGACGTCGCACTGAGACGGCGCGTTTGTTCCTTGAGCTGGACGTGTAGCTCCTTACAAATGGAAGGCCTCAGACACGGCCAACCGATTCGGCTCAAATTTGGCATGTCGCCAAACCTAAAACGGAGGAATGTAAATATTTTAGGTCAACGCGTTATTGAAAAAATCACCCCTAAAGTTATGAAGAGCAATCGACTCAAAATTGGCGGGGTCGATAGATAATTGTAAATACAGCATTTTTCATCATCAGGTGTGGTATCCGAAAACGCATACTATTCCAGAAATCGAGGAAAGAAACTTTTACAACTGTCGCTTCTGTACCAAATATGTAAACGGTTTTTGCCGACAGCACTGATAGTGCAACGGCCAAGGTAACTGGCTGGGAATCTGAGAACCTGGGTTCGAATCGCGAAGAAACCCAGTGGATGTTGTTACTTTCGTTTGTATTTTTCCATATCTCAATTGATAGGGATAGGAGGGTTAATAAGGTAAGTAAATCTATAAGGAACGATAAAAATAAGGTAGGCAAATAAATTTCTGAAACTTCTTGGGGTAGTAAACAACTAAAATGTTACTCCAGGTCACATTAGAATGGCTCTTCCAGTCACTGTTACGTGTCCTCACTTTTCGTCGAACAACTAGATGGGTGGTACTTGTCACATAAAAATTTGAAACAAATATACTCACGGCACCAAGAACATCTAATGAATGCAATCTTTCGAAAGCTACACTGTTCCTTCCCAAGAGTCGGCGGAAAACAAACTTGGTGTACATTTAAAATGTCTTTTTCGGGAATTGATTTTGATGCGTACCACGCATACGATATCATTGCGTGAAAAATCGGTGCTGAAAGTTGGTTATGAATTATGTTGTAAATAGTTATTGTATCCCTGCGGTTGTCCAATTCCCGCTCGGTTTCCAGAAGCACATTGCAATTCTGAAGCCTGGAAACAAAGTTTTTAACCTGGCGATAGAAATCAACATCACAAGGCGGGCACACAGATGTACAGTTGGGCGGTAATACTTTTACTGTGCACGTCGACTGACCCTCGCCATCTATAATCATTGTGTCATATAATATAGCATTACTTTGTCCACTCCAGGAATCAACTACTAGACAAAACTTGTTATCAGAAACGTATGGTTTTAAAACATTCTCAAGAAATGTTCTGTAAATCACATTCGTCAGTTTGGAGAAGGTAATGTAAAAATTTTTCAACGAGTTGGTTAAACGGTTGACCTCTTCTATAACCTGAGGACCAAATGTAACATTCGTTTCTTGTAAACACAGGAAAACCTGACGTAACAGTTTTCCAGAGCCTGTAGTGGCATGTTGCGCCGTGTACGAATGTGTTACTAGGTTTTTGCTACCAACTGCGACAAGGATTCTTTTTTCTCCCTTATGCGATAACGTGCGTCGAATGTTCACCCAACACTGGCATCCTGTATGACCGGTGTTGATCACGTAATCACTATTAAAACCGGTCATAAGTGACGCCGTTTGCCTGTTGAAAAGAGCTCCCACTTTCTGTATATCTTCTACATTTTGTACCTCCTTATGAGAGACGTATTTAGTGACGCGCCGTTGACGAATTTTATACCCTGATATGAAATTTTTTGCCCAAGATAATGATGCAGCAGACGTAGAATCCTTGTTGGCCGTATATTGAAGCGCTGCAACTGCAGCCCACTCCTGAAGTATTCTCGCTGTTACATTCTCGTTACGTCAACAAGATTCGACAAATCGGTCGTATGTCCACATATTTATCGCCTGGTATTTGTCGTATCTTGTCCCTCCTTTAACGATATCACTGTCCCACAATTTCAAGTCCTTCTTCCGTTCCAGGGCTGTTGTTGCTCCATTCTTTTGCAGTATTTGTAAGTTCAAATTTGGATGATTCCTGGCTAGCGCTACCGCCTTAACTTTTACTTTAAGCTGTATACAGCTGTAGTTAAGTCGTTTAGTAACCGGTTCGTTATACTCATCGGGAACGGATGAAGCACATATTCCCAGTGACGTGGAGATTTCTGAAGTGTTATGACAATTTTGCGATTTACTAGTCGGGATATCTTCCACTGAATCACCTTCTGCTTCGTCTTCATGGTTTAGTATCTCAGTATCAAGAAAAGTCATTTCGTACGTCAAAACCAAAAATCTCTCGACCAAAGCCGTTCCTATCAACCTGGAACGCCGAGAAACCGACCTGGCTGCTTCCGGTAGTGCGTTGATAATGCATCTGTATTTTACAAACCAAAACACAGCGACGGTAACTTCCCGCTTGCCAGGCTCCCAACTATATATTACAACGCTAGTCGAAGGGTGTACATCCTCCGTTACTCAGATTACGCACCTGAAAGATATGACAACAAATAATAACTAGTTACTACGGCATAAACAGACGAGCTAATTACTAAGAACTACATACAGCACTCGTCATATGTTACTTACAGAATAACACTGTATTCATTCACGAAACGTATTTCATTCGGCACATTAATGATGGAAAAATCACTACTGTACCCGCCAGAATCGCGGCAGCCTAATGACGGAAAACAACGCTTTCCGATTTACGTCTATAAGGCTCGTGCTGGATACCTTCTCTCTTCCAGATTCACAACTATGATATGACGAAGAGGCAACCGGGACAACATAACTCTCCCCGCGTGCATTCTGTCCCGTGCCTCGCTGTAAACAAGGGCCGCGCGGTTGGCTGTCTGTGATCCCTCATGAGGAATTCGAAGCACTCTTACAAGGGGAAGCCGCCAATTGTGAAATTCAGATTCAATTCATACTGCCCATAATAAAAGCTCATGGCCAGAGGTGTTATGTGGGAAAACACCAAGATGCACTTCTCAGCCGTTATCGAGAAAATCGACGGTTAAAAGAAACCGTTGCGGTGAAATACTCACTACGATTGATAGTTTTCTACAGCGTCGTGGCGCAGCGGTAAGCGCTCGGGTTCGTAATCCGAAGGTCACCGGATCGAATCGCGCGCCATGGAACCATTTTTTTAGTATTTGTTTTTTGTAATTCAAATGTGTGTACACACACACAATTCCCGGCAATCAGTTGCAACAATTATGCATACAATAAGTTGTTGAAAGTCGTTTGTCGGGGAAAAACTGGCAACTTCGAACATCATTATGTTTTCCGCAAACAAAGTTGTATTTCATTAATGTTATTAATTGTCTTCATAATGTTAACCAAGTATAGTTAACGGAAGACGTAAAAACGATATTCCGAAACGAATACGTATAGTGTAAATCAAACGTTCGAATTAGAATAGAAAACCCACGAACACAAATTTGCTATGGCAGGTATGGAATATAAACTCCGTTACTCGCTCGTTACACTCGAAGGACAGATGTTGAATGGGCCGAAACGAGCCACCGCATAACAGCGTAGTTGCCTGCCAACTTCGAAAGAAGGTAGGTGCGGTCCCTAGCGCAACTTATAACATCATCGAAAGTCAGTGCGGACGTGAGAGCTTTGGTACACCCTGTTAAACAAACGGAAAAATGGAGGCGGTACAATTGGAGAGCGATCCGCCTTCACCAACATGCGTAAGCAATTCATTAATATTTTTTCCGCGTCTCCCGACACGCTTCATATACCCTGCGCTGCTAGTGCTGCTAGTTAGTTGGTTAGGCGTTCCATTGATTTTTTTATTTTGTTTATTTTTTTATTTCATTTTTGTTCGTTGTATCTGCTCGGGGCGGACGTCGCAAGACACCCGTTTCAGTTCGTCGTTGATCCATTAACTCAGTTTTTTTATTACAGACGGCAGCTAACCCTCTGACAGAACACGCTAAGCTACCGTACCGCCTGTTCGATCCGGCCACCTTCCGATTACAAACCCGAGCGTTTACCGCTGCGCCACGATGTTGTATAAAACTATCAATCGTAGAGAGTATTTCACCGCAACGGTTTCTTTTAACTGTCGATTTTCTCGACAACGACTGAGAAGTGCATCTTGGTGCTTTGCCACATTACACCTCTGGCCATGAGCTTTTGTTATGCGTAGTAGGGATCGAATCTGAATTTCACAATTGGCGGCCTCCCCTTGTTAGTCGTAGTTGTGGTCATGTGTCAAGGCTTAAAAGTTTAATACTTTACTAACCAACGGCGTTGGGGTAATTAGTTTGCCTACCTTATTATTATCATTCTTTATTAATTTACTTACCTTATTAACCATCCTATCCCTATCAATTGAGATATGGAAAAATACAAACGAAAATAATAACAGGCGCTAGGGTTCTCCGATTCCCAGTCTGTTAGTTACCTTAGCCGTTCCGCTATCGCCGCTGTCGGCGAAAAGCGTTTACCATGTGGGTACAGGAGAGACAATTGTAAAAGTTTCTTTCCTCGATTTTTGGAAAAGTTTGCGTTTGCTGACCCCATACCTGATGATGAAAAATACTCTATTTAGAATTAGAGCGATCGATAGATAATTGTGAGTCCATTGCTCGTCATAACTTTTATGGTTGATTTTCTCAAAATTACGGGGGTGTTGACCCAAAGTATCTTGGAGTATTTCATTTTAGGTTCTACATAAGCAACCTGCCAAATTTGATCCGAATCGGTTGGCCGTGTCTGAGGCCTTCCCCTTGATAGCCAGGATCGGCGACTACCTGCCCGCGCCTATCATCCGTCCCATACATGTCCGTCCTACACACACATAATTGTGGTGCAGTAGATACATTCTACTTTACCACACTCGTCTCTAAAATAACCCGTGTTCAAGACTGTGGAAATACGAGGGTCTCTAGAATTTTCACCGAAATTCTCGAGACACTACAATGCCTTCCAGAATGCTGGAAGTTAGCAAAGTATAATTATTAAATTGTCATTACTTCAACACCCCCATCAATTTAATACTTTCCTTAATTACCCGTAAAATTCACTATCCCCAGCTTTTGACATATTTTACCAAAAGCAGCTAGCATTGGACATCTCAGTAAACTGCCATTTGTTCCTCGGAGCTAATGTATTGAACATTCAGATGGCCTCACCCTGTATAAAGAACAACAGCCGTTCTATCACACTTCGTGGTCCCAGATGAACCCTCACCGTCGAGGACAACATACTGGGTACTATTATTCAAGAAGTTTTCGAGCCATTCACATATATGTGAACTTATTCGATATGCTCGTAGTTTCTTTAACAATCTACAATGGGGCACGATGTCAAATTCTTTCCGGAAATCTAGAAATATGGAATCTGCCTGTTGCCCTTCATACGTTGATTCGTCGACGTAAGTTGCTTAGCCTCAAGTAAGTCTATTGTAATCGAACTGAGAACGTGTTCAGGGAGTCTGCAGCAATCAGAAGTTTGGGATATTGGTCTCTAATTTTACGGGTCCGTTTCTTTACCTCTCTATATACTGGAATCATTTGCGCTTTTTTTACAGTCGCTTGGATCTTTGCGCTGGGCGAGCGATTTACGACAAATGCAGGTAAGGGACCAATGACGTATAACACTCCTTGTAAAATCCAAAACCTATAACAATATTAATATACAGAAGAAAACGCTGCGATCTTATGCACCATACTAATAGTTTGCGATCTCAGAATTTGCGGTGTGAGGCACCGTCACACGTCGCGAGGGCCAGGGAAGACCACACTCCCTAGGAAAAATCACTCGCATTATCGTGCCTGTATACTAGACTTGCAGTCATTACGACACTCGCTTTCTACGTGGCGCACAAATTCCGCCAGTATCAGGGTTATCGCCTGCTAGTTAGACAGCCAGCTACACACACAAGCTCCTATCTAGCTCCGCTCCACCTGTCCGTCAAAACAGTGCGCATATAGCCGCGCCAGTCTCTCATCCTCTCCGCGAGAAAATTCAACATTTCTTCCTTTAAAATATGTAAAATTAAATCAATACGTTTTTCAGTTTATTGCAAATATTACTTTTTGAAGCACTGTAATCATTTTCTTTCTTTAACTACAAATAGTGGGGATAATATGAAAAATGTTCTCAAACATAATTTTGAATGTCGAGTGTAGAGTATATACGAAATTTGGAAGGCTTCCTAACACCAAACGCTGACTGGAAGTATCTTGTATGATGGGAGGCCCTGTAGTCTGCAGGTTGACAGAAACTGTTCCGTCAGTGGATGCGCGCCTATTTGGTAAAGCATCCACACCACGTCTCCGTACGACTTATCGCCGGCCACGGGAGGGTCTTGAACCTGTCCTGGAGAGTGGTGGCGTGTTTCAGCCCGAATTAATGGAGCGCTCTGTTAGTTCAGAGACAGGTCTCCGTGCCGGCGCTGACGTACGACGTGGTAGGAGGTCCGCAAAACCTCAGGCGTGGTGGGGATGTTTTGGACTTTACGAGGGAAATAAGGAATCAGCTTTTACATTAGTATGACCAGTGTAGCGGGCTGTGTGTAGCCTTCTTATCTTGAGAATCTGCAACTCTATTGGAATTTTCGTAAGAATCTTTAGCTGCTTCTGCAGAACTGATATTTTTCATGTTCATTAGTGAATGACGGCGCTACTGTTATTACGCAGTTTAATCTTAGTGATTAAGCTCATATAATGTGGGTTACTTTTTCGTTGTTTAATGAAGCTGTTGAATTAAACAGTAATAAAGTACCCAGTATCAATCTGCAAATATCCACGAGGCTGTGGCTAAGCCATGTCTCTACAAAATCCTTTCTTCCAGGAGTGCCAGTTCTGCAGCACTCGCAGAAGAGCTTCGGTGAAGTTAGGAAGCTAGGAGACGGGGTACTGGCACAACTGAAGCTGTGAGGACGGGTCGTGAGTCGTGCTTGGGTAGCTCAGACGGCAGGGAACGCCGTGAGGCAAATATCCCGAGTTCGAGTCTCGGTCCGGCACAAAGTTTTAATCTGCCAGGAAGCGCCAGTAATAAAGTAAACTTTCATTACATCAGATTGTTGCTGCTTACAAGTGTTACTCCACAGTAATGGCCCATACGAAGGAATGAACACTGCAGCTGAAACAAATCACAGCCACCAGGTTATTCGATGAAAGCTGCCTCGTTGTGGGATTGTGGTTCTGGCTCGGAACCTGGCTCATTTTCTTGCAGGTATCGCCAGTTTTTCTCATCCAGATCGTTGTCCGAGTCAGAATGTGTGACATGGGACCAGCCATGCGTAGCGTTCTAGATATGAGATGCACACAGACGTATATCTCATTAAGGATATTATGAGTGCAGTTATCATGTCAGTTTGGTCGCGGTACGTGGTAGTGGCTGAGTGAAGTAGGCAAAATCCGCAAAATATGGAGCAATAAATACTCTTAGGTAATACTAAATAATATGCACCGAAGCGCCAAACAAACTGGTATACGCATGCGTATTCAAATACAGGCTGAATACGGGGCTGCGGTCGGCAACGGCAATATAAGAGAACAGTTGTTAGATCGGTTACTGCTGCTACAATGACAGGTTATCAAGATTTAAGTGAGTTTGAACGTGATGTTATAGTAGGCGCACGAGCTATGGGACACATCATCTCTGAAGTAGCGACGAAGTGAGGATGTAACTGTACGACCTTTTCACGGGTGTACCGTGAATATCAGGAATCCGGTAAAATATCAAGTCTCCCACATCGATGCGTCCGAATCATTTAACGAAACATCATCGATATCGGCTTTCGGAGCTGAAAGCCCACTCGTGCATCCTTGATGACTGCACGACACAAAGCTTTACGCCTGCACTGGGCCCTTCAACACCGATATTGGACTATTGGTGACTGGAAACATGTTGCCTGGTCGGACGAGTCTCGTCCGAAAGAACAGACACCATTGCTGACCTGAGGCCGTCTAGAACGAAATTACGATTGTATTAATGCCTTGAGCTGCTGACGGGCGTTGACGTATAGCAACGGGGACTGGTGAAAATGTGTGCCCGACCGGGATAGAGCGTCCTCCATGTAAGCAGGAGATCCCGGGTTCGAGTCCCGATCGGGGCACACATTTTCACCTGTGCTCGTTAATATATATCAACGCCCGTCTGCAGCTGAAGGTATTAATGTAATTCTAACCTCAGACATTAGTCGATCCATGCCACGTCGAGTTGCGGTACTTCCGTGTACTCACGGGGGCTTTACACGATGTTAGGGAGGTGTCCCAGTTTCTTTGGCTCTTCAGTGTATATGACTTAAGAGCATTGCCATATATGTAAAAATGTTTTGATTGTATCACTTATGATACAATTTAGTGGTGATAGAGTCTTAAATGTGTTTCATCAATACTGTGGTGGCCTGAGGTGAGTGATTGTGGTTGGCAGATACCTCAGTGTACTGTGGGGTGTAGAACACTTAGAGAATATAGCCTTTTCTGAGAGAACTATTACCTTTGAACTTTACCGTATTACTTAATATACTCGCTTATACAATCCTCTCCCTGTTGCATCCATACTGGCATTAACGTTGCGTTTCGCTACATATTTAACAGCAGTAATACTCTCTTAAAATAATGCTATTTAAATGAAGCTCGAAATGCAAGGAAGTTGCCTTATGTCATTAGGCATGTACTTTTCATTGCATATATGTAATATATTGTTTTCATAATACTTGCTTACAGACTATATTTGCAGCTACTGACGGAAACGCGCTAAATTGTGAAAAGGATTATACATATGAAGAATAAGCGAAATGCTTACGCTAAATCACTGTAGAGAAACGTTTGGTTACGCATTTGTTTGTTACGAGTGGTTTTACCTCGTAGTCTACCTGGATTTTTTTTTCTTTGTGACTCTGTTGATTGTCGGCAAAGTGCAATTAACGAAAACGCACTGGGACATTAAAAACTGATATATTTATTAAAGTTTGAATAACGAAACGGGGCAAGCATCGTATGTCGTCCGTCAAATGAAACAATAAACGCATTTTCATATGTACGGTAAAGTTCGTAAATCACAGAGTATGTAGCTTTTCCTAAGAGTATTTGTTGCTCAATATTTCGCGAATTTCTGTTCGCCACCCTTATCCACTGTCACGCACCAAGACAGAAGTCCCTTACTATCTTACTAACAGCGTGAGACCAAGCGATAGCTACGAACATAACGAGTCGGTGGCAGTCCGTCAAGCAGGAAAGTATATTAGTAAAAAAAAAAGGAAAGAAAAAAAATATTCCTACGGCCTACCCAAACCATTGTTTCCCAATCGCGGTAGATGGCGCTGTAATCGACAAATATCAACTGTGCCTGTTTTTGCATTTAAGACACAAAGCATTTGATTCCACGTTTCATTTACGATGTAAATGTAAACCTTTCTGTTCAAAAGGTACATACTGATCTTCAGACGTTGCTTGAGTGTGTTGTAAATGTGTACGGAGCAAATAAAAGACATTTCTAGCAAATAAGCTACTTGTATGGTAACGTAGTTTTCTGTTTCCTACGGCGTTGGCTGTGATAAGTCCCCAAAACACGTGAATGCTTCGCCGGGCGTTGTGGCCGAGCGGTTCTATGCGCTTCAATCTGGAACCGCGCGATCGCTACTATCGCAGGTTCCAATCCCGAGTTCTGAGTTATAGGGCACTGATGACCTCAGATGTTAAGTCCCATAGTGCTCAGAGCCATTTGAACCATTTGAAGCTGAATGCTTCACTTCGGTCGCCTCCCTCGAACCCCGCCAACAGGGTGACCGATTTAGATGTGCGTTTCCGCCCAACCGCTGTAAATCTCACGCTGGCCGCTACGCGGAACACAAACCACACAACCACTCTAATATGTTAAAATGCCCACAAGGTGATAATGACAGGCTCACCGGCCTTGGATACTCAACGAAATCAAGCATTCCAATGGTAAGCGGCATGGGTGCTCAGCGATAGTAAGCATCCCGATGGGAACAAAATAGTATTACCTCAAAATCTTGGTTCTGGATCACGTTAAACGTCGATTCTAAGCAGACACTGGAACCGCTAACCACGTTACACTCTACAGTCCAATTTGGAAGAGTCAAGTAGGTATCCCACTGCTGTCCAGAGCGCCTCCAGACGCACTTTCGCTAAGCATCGGGGCTCAGTTCGAAGCGGGACTCAAGAATGAAGACAGCTCTACCCCAGCCAATGAGATTCCAGGCCGAAGGAGTTTGTGGAAACGTCATGGACAGTGGTGGTATACCACCATACGACCCGACAACCAGAAGTCATGCTCCGGGGTGCCATTACTTTTCACAGTAAGGCCTCTTTGGTTGTCAGCCGCAACATCCTTACGGTGGTACGTCCAAGTCATTGTACGTGCTGTTTTTTTTTATGTTCTTCATGAGAAGCCATTCCGGTATGACACTTAAGCAGTAGAAACTCTCGCCGTGTGCTGACAGGCATTGTCTTTCTGGTCTTCGTCCTTGCCAAACCATACCTCGGCCGGCAAGGTCGCCTTGTCTCTCCCCAACTGAGAACGTTCGGAGCATTATGGGCAGCACCTCATCTGCATGGATACTCTGCTAATTACATTTAAGTGCCTGGCAGAGGGATCATCGAACCACCTTCACAATCCTCTATTATTCCAAACTCGTAAACCTCGCGGAAACAACGAACAACTATATCTTTTCGTACGAGCTCTGATTTCCCTTATCGTGGTGATCGTTTCTCCCTATGTAGTCGGTGTCAACAATATACTTTCGCATTCTGAGGAGAAAGTTGGTGAATTTCATGACAAGATTCCGTCGGAACTAAAAACGACTTTCTTTTAATGATGTCCAGTCCAAATCCTGTATCATTTCTGTGACACTCTCTCCCATATTTCGCGATAATGCAATACGTGCTGCCCTTCTTTGAACTTTTTCGATGTACTCAGTCAGTCGTATCTGGTAAGGATCCCATACCACGCAGCAGTATTCTAAAAGAGGACGGACAAACGTAGTGCAGTCAGAAAATGTAACAGATCTAACAACGAGACTAAGTGTCCTTCCAATAAAACGGAGTCTTTGGTTAGCCGTCCCCACAACATTTTCTTTGTGTTCCTTTCAATTTTTGGTTGTTCGTAATTGTAATTCCTAGGCATTTAGTTAAATCTACGGCCTTAATCTTTGACTGATTTATCGTGTAACCGAAGTTTAACGGATTCCTTTTAGCACTCAAATGGATGACCTCACGCTTTTCGTTATTTGGGTCAATTGCCAATTTTCGCACTATACAGATATATTTTCTAAATCGTTTTGTAATTTGTTTTGGTCTTCTCACGGCTTTACTAGTCAATAAACGACAGCGTCATCTACAAACAATCTATGACAGCTACTCAGATTGTCTTCCAAATCGTTTATAAATATAAGGAACAGAAAAGGGCTTATAACACTACATTTGGAACGCCAGAAGTCACTTCTCTTTTACTCGATGGCTTTCCGTCGATTGCTACGAACTGTGACTTCTCTGACAGCAAATCACAAATCCAGTCACAAAACTGAGACGATATTCTAAAGCACGCAATTTCACTAAAAGCCGCTCATGTGGTACAGTGTCAAAAGCCTTCTGGATATCCAGAAATACGGAATCGATCTGAAATCACTTGTCAATAGCAGTCAACACTTCACATGTTACATAAGAACGATCTTCACTAAATCCATGTTCACTGTGTGTCAATAGATCGTTTTTTTCGAGGTAATTCATAATGTTGTCCTACTACCTTTCCTGAATATTGGTGTGACCTGCGCAACTTTTTCAGTCTTTGGGTACGGATCTTTCGTCGGGATTTCGACGATCTAACGCGTCAGTTTGACAGAATTTTGGCACGTTATACCTCAGGAGAACATCCATCAACTGTACTTCATAATGCCGAATCGAATAAATGCCTGAATAAGCACCAGATGTGGATCAACGCGTTACTTACTTGTTCGATTTCTGAAGCACTTTCTGTTGGATAAATCATCCAGATTGTTCTGTACATGTACTACACATCGACGGATTTTCGTCTCATTCGGATTATTCTTTCATGGCCTATAGTTTTTATGTATGTTATAACGTATATCCATACTCCCAGAATGACTACGGAAGATGCGTTATAAATATGGTGAAAATACTGTTTAATTATTTGCAGTATCCTTAATATGGGAAAACCAATAATAATTATTCTACAACAGATTGCTGTTCAAAAAGGACTGTCATCTCTTTTTTTTGCGAAGCATTTGCAGAAGAGAACGCTTCTGCTCAGATAATGTGTTTACCTTTAATCAGTTTCAATAGATGGTTCAAATTGCTCTGAGCCCTATGGGACTTAACATCTGAAGTCATCAGTCCCCTAGACCTGGAACTACCTAAGCCTAACTAACCTAAGGACATCACACACATCCATTCCCGAGGCAGGATTCGAACCTGCGACCTGCAGCAGCGCATTCCCGGACTGAAGCGCCTAGAACCGCTCGGCCACAGGGTCCGGCCAATTCCAATAGATCAACGAACATTGAGAACAGCTGAAATCTCTCAAACTGAATGAAGCTCCATGCCTCGACCGATCCCTTAACACGGTGCATGGTATTTGCGGCTGCGTTAGCAGTTCTGTTAACTACAATCCATCGTCCATCGCACGAACAAAAAGCCCTGCCCAGTAGTTGGAAGAAATCACAGATCGCACCCGTTTACAAGAAGGGCAGTACACGTGATCCTCAAAACTACCGTCCGGTATCCTTGATATTGATTTGTTATAGAATCTTCGAATATATTCTAAATTAAAAAATAACGAGGTATCTCTGACAGAATGACCTCCCCATGGCAACCTGTATGATTTCCGAAAACATCGATCACGTGAAACCCAACTCGCTATTTTCTCACATGACTGCTAAAAGTAATGGACGAAGGCAGTAAATGCAGTATTTTTCGATTTTCGAAAGGTATTTGATTCAGTACCACGGCTTACTATTATCAAAAGTAAGGCACTATGAGGTATCAATCAAAATTTCCGTCACTTGAGGATATTTGATAAGGAGAATGTAGCTTGTAATCTTGGATGAAGAGTCATCATTAAGTATCAAAGTAACTTAGAGTGTGCCCCAGGGAAGTGTCTTGGAAGCCTTGCTGTTGATATTGTGCAGGGTTATGCAAAATTCCGTATTATTTCAAAAGTCAATATTTCACGGAATAATGCAGGTAGAGAGAGCCGCACGCGGTAACCGAGTTGTCCTGGACGCCTTGCCACGGTTCGCACGGCTCCCCTCGGAGGTTCGAGCCCTCCCTCGGGCACGGGCGTGTGTTTTGTCCGTAGTGTAAGTCAGTTTCAGTTAGGGACCGATGGTCTCAGCAGTTTGGTCCCATAGCAACTTACCACAAATTTCCCCAATTTAGGTTTTTACTGAAACTAAAGAAAGTGCAAATGACAAATAATCCTGAGTTAATAACGAGCATCAAAACCGGTACAGGGATTAGTGAGCACAGGGTTGTCGTAGCGAGACTGTATATTGTAATCCCGAAATCCTCGAAAAATAAACAAAAAGTAAACCTATTCAAAAATGCTGATAAAAATTCACTTGACGCCTTCCTGAGAGACAATCTCGACTCATTCCAAATTAATAATATAAGTGTAGACCAGAAGTGGCTTGCATTCAAAAAATAGTATCGGCAGCAATTGAGAGATTTATACGAAATAAAGTAACAAACTGCGGAGCTGATCCTCCGTGGTACACAAAACAGGTTAGAACACTGTTGCAGAAACAACGAAACAAACATGCCAAATTTAAACAGACGCAAAATCCCTAAGATTGGCTATCCTTTAGAGAAGCTCGAAATTTAGCGCAGAGTTCAATGCGAGATGCCTATAATAGTTTCCACGACGAAACTTTATCTTGGGTTTGTCTGCCAGGTTTCGAGACATTCTGGTCGTATATGAGGTATGCTAGTGGCAATTTACAATCAATGCCTCCTCTGCGCTATGGCACTGGAGATACTATCGAAGACAGAGCTACCAAAGTAGAGTTACTAAACACAGCCCTCCGAAATGCCTTCACAAAAGAAGAAGTAGTAAATGTTCCAGAATTCGAATCGAGAACAGCTGCCAACGAGAGCAACGTAGAAGTAAATATCTTTGGAGTAGTGAAGCAACTCAAATCACTTAATAAAAGCAAGTCTTCTGGCCCAGACTGTATAAAAATTAGGATCCTTTCCGAGTATGCTGATGCATTAGCTCCATGCTTAACAATAATATAAAACCGTCCGCTCAACGTGAGATCTGTACCCCAAGACCGGAAGGTTGCACAGGTCACACCAATATACAAGAAAGGTAGTAGGAGTAATCCACTAAATTGCAGGACCATATCGTTAACGTCGATATGCAGCAGGACTTTAGAACTTATATTGTGTTCGAACATTACGAATTACCTCGAAGGAAACGGTCTATTGACACGCAGTCAACATGGGTTTAGTAAAGATCGTTCCTGTGAAACACAACTAGCTCTTGTTGAGTGCTATTGACAAGGGATTTGTATTCGATTCCGTATTTCCGGAAGGCTTTTGACACTGTACCGCACACGCGGCTCGTAGTGAAAATGCGTGCTTATGGAATATCGTCTCAGTTTTGTGACTGGATTGGCCATTTCCTGTCACGGAGGTCACAATTCTTAGTAATTGACGGAACGTCATCGAGTAAAGCAGAAGTGATTTCAGGCGTTTCTCAAGGTAGTGTTATAGGCCCTTTTCTGTTCCTTATCTATATAAACGATTTGGGAGACAATCTGAGCAGCCGTCTTCGGTTGTTTGCAGATGACGCTTCCGTTCATCGACTAATAAAGTCATCAAAAGTTCAAAATAAACTGCAAATTGATTTAGAAAATAGATCTGATTGTGCTAAAAGTGGCAGCTGACCCTAAATAACGAAAAGTGTGAGATCATCCACAAGAGTACTAAAAGGAACTCTTTAAACTTCGGTTACACTATAAATCGGTCTAATCGAAAAACCGTAAATTCAACTAAATATCTAGGTATTACAATTACGAACAAGTTAAATTGGACAGAACACATAGAAAATGTTGTGGGAAAGGCTCACCAAAGGCTGCGCTTTATTTACAGGACACTTAGTAGGTCGGTTACATTTTCTAAGGAGACTGCCTTCACTACACTTGTCCGTCCTCTTTTAGAATATTGCTGCGCGGTATGGGATACTTACCAGATAGGACTGACGGAGTACATCGAAAAAGTTCAAAGAAAGGCAACACGTTTTGTATTATCGCGAAATATGGGAGAGAGTGTCACCGAAACGATACCGGATGTGGGTTGGGCATCATTTAAGGCGTTTTTCGTTGTGACGGAATCTTCTCACGAAATTCCAATCACCAACTTTCTCCTCCGGGTGCGAAAATGTTTTGTTGACACTGAACTATATAGGGAGGCACGATCACCACCATAAAATAAGAGAAATCGGAGCTCGTACGGAAAGATACAGGTTTTCATTCTTTCCCCGCGCTATACGAAATTGGAATAATAGAGATTTGTGAAGGTGTTTCTATGAACCCTCTGCCAGGCACTTAAATGTAATTTGCAGAGTATCCATTTAGATGTAGATGTAGATGTACACCAACAGATGGCTCTTTATATGATACAAAAGCAATATTTAGCATAGCAATGGAGTTTTGAAGATGTTACTTATAACAAATGCTCAGTATGTCGGCCGTCATTCGCCCACAGTGCCTGTAGTCAGGCTACAACGTTGTGAAATGCTCTGTACAACTTACCAGTAGGTTTGGTGAAAAACTGCCGTCGAGTGTTGTCTTTTAGCATCGTTAATGCGGTCGGACATTTCTGTTGTATGTAGTTGTGTGAATACTCATCCATGGACATTAAAGCTGAATTTCATTTTGTTAGTAAATTTATTATTTTAAAAGTGTCCTCAGTCACTCCTCAGTACCAAGATACTTCACAATCTCTGTACATTAGTGTCAGTGCTCTTTTGCTGAGCAAAGTGCAACCCAAATTGTGGGCATATAATCATGTGTTGTCACTTGTACGTTATATGTAAATGATGGTCACCTATAATCAGTTGGCTTGAACATTCTTAATTTTGTTTGTGCCGGATATGTAGGATGAGAACATTTTTGGACTTTAAGGGTATTCCACCTCTGCATTTTCATTACACCATGAAGTGAGACTTCAGCTAAGCCCACAGCCAATAATCACACGTACTGAGATCTGGGGACCCGGGAGTGGCTGCTCAGCTCGTGATCCTCACAAAATAATGTGCGCGAGACATCTTGCACACGTGTAGCAGTGCGAAGTGGGGCGCCGTCCTGGATAAAAGTCGTACCTTTCGGCGAGTGTTTGTTAGCCAGACATGGGACGATGCGATTTAGTAACATCGCCCTACCTCGCACCCGCCACGCTGACGGTTTGCAAAGTTGTCCGTCTGTTGCCCAGTTTTGCTGTCTTTTTCTATTTCAATAAAAGCCGATGCCATTTCAGGCATTTGTTTCACTTTTTACCACTCGACCGAAATTGTTCTGTGAATTAGGCTACAGGAAAGTTGAGGAGGTATTCGGGAAAAAAAGAGAAGCAGCTGTACGAATATAAAGATCTCAGATGGAGAACCAGTCTTCAGCAAAGATGGGAAATGGGAAAGGTGGGAGGTCGAAGGAGTATGTAGAGGGTCTATACAAAGTGTGAGGCAGCGGGTTAACAGTAGTAATTGTAATCACTCACGTTGTTGTTGTTGCTGTTGTTGTTGTTTTGGTCTTCAGTCCTGAGACTGGTTTGATGCAGCTCTCCATGCTACTCTATCCTGTGCAAGCTGCTTCATCTCCCAGCACCTACCCCAACCTACATCCTTCTGAATCTGTTTAGTGTATTCATCTCTTGGTCTCCCTCTACGATTTTTACCCTCCACGCTGCCCTCCAATGCTAAATTTGTGATCCCTTGATGCCTCAAAACATGTCCTACCAACCGATCCCTTCTTCTAGTCAAGTTGTTCCTTAAACTCCTCTTCTCTCCAATTCTATTCAATACCTCCTCATTAGTTATGTGATCTACCCATCTAATCTTCAGCATCCTTGTCTAGCACCACATTTCGAAAGCTTCTATTCTCTTCTTGTCCAAACTATTTATCGTCCACGTATTCCATACAAATACTTTTAAGTCTATACTCGATGTTTACAAATTTCTCTTCTTCAGAAACGCTTTCCTTGCCATTCTCGGTCTACATTTTATATCCTCTCTACTTTGACCATCATCTGTTATTATACTTCCTAAATAGCAAAACTCCTTTACTACTTTAAGTGTCTCATTTCCTAATCTAATTCCCTCAGCATCACCTGATTTAATTGGACTACATTCCATTATCCTCGCTTTGCTTTTGTTGATGTTTATCTTATATACTCCTTTCAAGGCACTGTCCATTCCGTTCAACTGCTCTTCCAGGTCCTTTGCTCTCTCTGAGGTTCGCGAATGACATTGTAACTCTCTCAAAGTTTTTATTTCTTCTCCATGAATTTTAATACCTACTCCGAATTTATATTTTGTTTTCTTCGCTACTTGCTCAATATACAGATTCAGTAGCATCGGGGAGAGGCTACAATCCCGTCTCAATCCCTTTCCAACCACTGCTTCCCTTTCGTGCCCCTTGACTCTTATAACTGCCATCTGCTTTCTGTTAAAATTGAAAATAGACTTTCGCTCCCTGTATTTTACCCCTGCCACCTTCAGAATTTGAAAGAAAGTATTCCAGTAAACACTGTCAAAAGCTATCTCTAAGTCTACAAAGGCTAGGAATGTAGGTTTGCCTTTCCTTAATCTTTCTTCTAAGATAAGCCGTAGGGTCAGCATTGCCTCACGTCTTCCAGCATTTCTACGGAATCCAAACTGATCTTTCTTGAGGTCGGCTTCTACCAGTTTTTCCATTCGTCTGTTAAGAATTCGTGCTAGTATTTTACAGCCGTGACTTATTAAACTGATAGTTCGGTAATTTTCACATCTGTCAACACTTGCTTCCTTTGGGATTGTAATTATTCTATTCTTCTTGAGGTATGAGGGTATTTCGCCTGTCTCTTCTATCTTACTCACCAGATGGTAGAGTTTTGTCAGGTCTGGCTCTCCCAAGGCTGTCAGTAGTTGTAATGGAATGTTGTCCACTCCCGGGGCTTTCTATCGACTCAGGTCTTTCAGTGCTCTTTCAAACTCTTCATGCAGTATCATATCTCCTATTTCATCTTCATCTACATCCTCTTCCATTTCCATAATATTGTCCTCAATTTCATTACCCTTGTATAGACCCTCTATATACTCCATCCACCTTTCTGCTTTCCCTTCTTTGCTTAGAACTGGGTTTCCATCTGAGCTCTTGATATCCATGCAAGTGGTTCTCCTTTCTGCAAAGGTCTCTTTAATCTTCCTGTAGGCAGTATCTATCTTACCCCTAGTGAGATAAGCCTCTACATCCTTACATTTGTCGTCTAGCCATCCTTGCTTAGCCGTTTTGCACTTCCTGCCGATCTCATTTTTGAGACGTTTGTATTCCTTTTTGCCCGCTTCATTTACCGCATTTTTATATTTTCTCCTTTCATCAATTAAGTTCAATATTTCTTTGGTTACTCAAGGATTTCTAGCAGCCCTCGTCATTTTACCTACTTTATCCTCTGCTGCCTTCACTACTACATCCCTCAGAGTTACTCATTCTTCTTCTACTGTATTTCTTTCCCCCATTCTTGTCAATTGTTCCCTTATGCTCTCCCTAAAACTCTGTACAATCTCTGGTTTAGTCAGTTTGTCCAGGACCCATCTCCTTAAATTCCCCACTTTTCGCAGTTTCTTCAGTTTTAATCTGCAATTCATAACCAATAGATTGTGGTCAGAGTCCACATCTACCCCTGAAAATGCCTTACAATTTGCCGGCCTAAGTGGCCGAGCGGTTCTAGGAGCTACAGTCTGGAACCGCGTGAACGCTACTGTCGCAGGTTCGAATCCTGGCTCGGGCATGGATGTGTGTGATGTCCTTAGGTTAGTTAATTTTATTTACTTCAGAATTCTAGGGGACTGATGACCTCAGATTTTAAGTCCCATAGTGCTAGAGCCATTTGAACCCTTTTTGCCATTAAAATTTAAAACCTGCTTCCTAAATCTCTGTCTTACCATTATATAATCTATCTGATACCTTCTAGTATCTCTAACCTTCTTCCATGTATACAACCTTCTTTCATGATTCTTGAACCAAGTTATATTCACTCATAGGGGGAAATATTTGAAATATTAGAATTATTAGAATTATTTAGAATTTCTGTAAATATTTCTCGCCGTCGTTTACGAGAGCCTGAAACATTTTGATGGTGACAATATAGTTCCGAATATTTAAACAATTGTGGTGCTTTTTTATCCCAATTGTGCAAGGAATGCCATCAACATAACTCACCAAGCGTAATTACACTGTTAAACATCCTTTTCACCAACCTCATAGCACTGTGCGACCACACCCCCAACCACTTCGCGAGGCTGGCCATTTCGCCTATTTCTTCATGCGGAGGCCGCACTACTCCCACTCAGGTCCATGACTGGCTACCTGCAGAGCGGAAGTTGCACTAATCCCTACACAAAAGCTTCAGCTGATGGCAAAGTTTCGATATTTGATACCTGAGAAATTCCTGTTGAAGCACATGCTCTCTCTCTCTCTATCTCTCTCTCAAGCAGTCACGTCATGTAATGTCCCACTGCCAGGACTGTACGCACCGTTGGTCATGGTTGGTTAAAACCACAAAAAAGCAGCATTTACCTAGTAAATCCCAGGTGTGGATGTCTTAGAAATATTCCCGCACTCTATCTGACTAAGTAATTAATTAGATCGATACCCTTTTTGTGGACAGTTTTTCCTTGCTTCCTATTGGTGGATAATAGAACTGGAATATTTGATGGGATGTGATCCTACAACCTCCCAGCCGGCCGGAGTGGCCGAGCGTTTCTAGGCGCTTCAGTCTGGAACCGCGCGACTGCTACGGTCGCAGGTTCGAATCCTGCCTCGGGCATGGATGTCTGTGATTTCCTTAGGTTAGTTAGGTTTAAGTAGTTCTAAGTTCTAGGGGACTGATGTCCTGAGCTGTTAAGTTCCATAGTGCTCACAGCCATTTTTACAACCTCCCAGTATCCAAACCCTACTGTTATTTTTTTCAGTTGCCTCCTATCGGTCGATCCTAGTACAGTTACGTCGTTTGGTAGAAAGTCCATTAAGTTGAAGGTAGCTGAAAATTTCGAAGTTCAGTTCAGTTGCACGCTATGTCTATAAACAATCTGTGAAGGGTTTGTACTGGTGCTACAATGAGATGGAGATGGAGGAGAACGAGAAGGAAGGGGCTACTGCCTGATATGATAGAGACAACAGCAAATACCACTGAAAGACAGAGATCACTGTGATGTATTGAGAAGCACTAAACGTGACACACTTAAACCACCTCCTGATCGTCCACACACAGCGCACCTGTCCCCTCGTACACCGCCATTGCCAACGCTCAGAGGCCAGAGAAAACTGTAGCAGCCATGGATGTGCGTGTATACCAGAATGCACCATCCAAGCCATGGGCGGCGTCCAGGGATAATTGGAGTGGTAGGAATTCGGATTTCATCAATACGTTCAGGACCAACACCTGGCAGTGATCAATACTGAATTGCTCAATTGTCCACGGAGAATACATGCAACACACGCGATCTAAAAGACAGCTCAACTCGTACTGAGTATCAGTTCGCTATTCAGCTATCCAGAGGGCATAATCGCCGGGAGTTGTCCTGCAGCTGTGCACAAAAAACGACTACTCAGCTGGCCTGAACTTTTCTTTGTCTCTACCACTCGCAAGAGCTTTTAGACAGCAAACCCATTTGTTCTGGCCACAGTCTACCTCTGCCACGTGCTCCTCATGACGAACTTTGTCGTCCTAGGAACCAGCGACGTATTTATCACTGTAATTACAATCACATAGTTCGATTGCAGCCCCAACCTGATAACATTAAACAGAGATCGAAGTATCAGAAACACTTCCTCCTGACGACTGTGGCTCTGGAAATATCAATATCCCTCTTATGACTGGACATCTCCTTATGGCTATCGATGCCTTGAAACTGCAGTCCCCCATGTCAAACCATTATCTTCCTTATGACTGGACACAGCCATTTTCTTTGTACATGTTGAAACAATAACCACAGTAACTTCACACCCCCAAAACAAGCTTTATAAGCCTGCCATTCACACCGCCTACCAAGTACAATATTTCGCCAGTAACTGAATGCTGGTGGCACCAAGCAATATTCAGTGGAAAACCGCGATGGATCGACATGCCTCATTTGTTTACCTTGTATGTGTGTCTTAGGAAGAGAGACATAATCGTCTTATGCGCGACCAGATATTAAAAACACGATCGCAAAGACCGTGTTATTGTAACCCCACATAAAAATCGGTCTTCGTTCTACAGACACCCAAGTATCAACAACGATATCCAAAATATCCACGGGTGTACTGCCGGTCTATAGTGTCGAACGGGCACAATATTTCGGCGATCAAACATGTCGCCATCATCAGGTGAACTGACGGACTGTGAACGTGCCGGCACGGAGATCCGTACGCTGTTGCTGCTCAGGGGGAACTGGGTTCGGTCGCGGCGGCGGCTGATTTAAATACCCTCCGCCCGCGGCGCGCTCCCTCCACCGTCCGCGCCCCGCGCCACGGTAGTGCGGTGGAACAGATTGCGACGGCGTCTGAGATGACGTCGGTGTGATGGCTCTGTCCGCCGTCTTCGTCACAACTATGCGTTTGCTCGATTTACTATTGATTAACCCAATCGCTGGTTCCCAAAGCCTTGGTAAGATTATAGCCACAGATGACGAACGTGTCGTCCACGTAACGGAAAAAGCAAGTAGCAACGTTCGTCATCTGGCCACATGGTATGGATAAACTCCTTGACTTCCTTACACATCTAAACTCCATACACCCCAACATCAAATTCACTATGGAGACTGAAACGGAGGGTGAATTAACTTTCCTTGACGTCTTGGTCAGGAGAAGGGCTGACGGCACCTTAGGTCATGGGGTGTATCGAAAGACAACACACACTGATCTGTATTTGCACGCAGACAGCTGCCACCACCCTTCACAGAGGAATGGGGTATTTAAAACTCTAGTACATAGGGCGCGCACTATCTCTGACACAGAGAGTCTACCCCAGGAATTGGAATATCTGAGAACTGTGTTTCGAAAGAATGGGTACTCAGAGTGGCAGATCCAACGTGCTCTCCGCCCAACTACTGCAGCACAACCTGTTGAGATGGATGAAGTCACGAGGGAGGAGGTAGGCACTGCATTTATTCCATACACAGGCGCACTCTCGGGGAAAATCGCCCGCATTATGAAGAAACACCGGGTCGGAACTGTGTTTTGTCCTCCGAATAAAACTCGTGCACTGGTGGGGAGCGCCAAAGATGACCTTGGTTTGAGGAAGGCCGACGTGTACCAGATTCCGTGTCAATGTGGCAAGTCGTATATTGGTCAGACGATGCGTACCGTCGAGGATCGATGCCGTGAACACCAGAGGCACACTCGACTGATGTATCCGAGCAAGTCGGCGGTCGCTGAACATTGTTTGTCGGAAAATCACGCTATGGAGTATGACCGCACGAGGATTCTGGTACAGACGTCGCGATAATGGGACAGCGTTGTTAGAGAGGCCATCGAAATTCGCACCAATGACGACCTCATAAACCGTGACTGTGGCTATAATCTTAGCAAGGCTTGGGAACCAGTGATTGGGTTAATCAAGAGTAAATCGAGCAAACGCATAGTTGTGACGACCACGGCGGACAGAGCCATCACACCGACGTCATCTCAGACGCCGTCGCAATCTGTTCCACCGCGCTACCGTGGCGCGGGTCGCGGACGGTGGAGGGAGCGCGCCGCGGGCGGAGGGTATTTAAATCAGCCGCCGCCGCGACCGAACCCAGTTCCCCCTGAGCAGCCATAGCATACGGATCTCCGTGCCGGCACGTTCACAGGAGCTCAGTCCGTCAGTTCACCTGATGATGGCGACATGTTTGATCGCCGAAATATTGTGCCCGTTGGACACTATATACCGGCAGTACACCCGTGGATATTTTGATTATCAAATACGCCGGGAGAAACTCAAGAATCACAACGATATCAATGCTGAAAAGTATACCTTCCTTATAAATCGAGGTATGCTAGTGCTCCTGAATGCAGCAGTCTTCCGCACAAATACCAAGATATTGAACGTGGATAGTGACTGCGGTTTCTGTATTAACAGACCGAAAGTGTAGGTGCACATTGCTAACGATGTAAGCCAGTAATAAAATCAACACTATCACCGAATTTAGAAAGTGATGCAGCTAAGAAACATGGTACTAGTCCAATGTTTGCGACTGCTTCTTGCAGCTGCTAGGTAGTTGCCACACTAACAAACAGAAGACGCTACAAATACTATCTCGATAGTATGTAGACAGTGTAACAGAGGTTCTGCGATATATCCACGTGGTTATAGGGGAGGTTGATGGTTGATTGAGAATGATCGCATACAGTGGATGGCGTGTTAGATGAGCAATCACTTAAGAATGCAGCACTAGATGGACCTCATAAAATATGTATAAAATCCCATGACTTCTCAGGTCTATAGTGTCACGCTTTCAGCCAGAAATGCTGTCTGGAATTTAGTACCATTCAGCCACATATTTTGGGTGGATCCTATCGCGTTGTCTTAATGATTACAGACTCCGGCACGGTAGCTGAGTGGTCAGCGCGACAGAATGTCAATCCTAAGGCCCGGGTTCGATTCCCGGCTAGACTGGAGATTTTTTTCCGCTCAGGGACTGGATGTTGTGTTGTCCTAACCATCATCATTTCATCCCCCATCGACGCGCAACTCGTCGAAGTGGCGTCAAACCGAAAGTGTCGTCCTAACCGCCGTCTGCTTCATGTCTTCTGTGCAGCGAGCTACGTTATTTAAGTATTCACTGTATTTTTCTTACTTGTCACTTCTTCTTCCTTGTGTTTTTGCTTTTAGGAGGCTTTAATTGTCGAATGCTATTAATAGTGTTCCATAGATTTCGTGTTTGTTTTGAAATACAGTCAGAGAGAGTCCCTTTAGTCAGCCATAGTGCCAGTAGTGCTAGTGTTTGTTTTCAATACAGTGCAGAGAGAGGTAGTGCTATTTTCATTGTTTTCTACAAGAAGTGGCTAGCAATCACAGTTTAGTCAATAATCAGCCGCCTTTAGTGAATTAGCAGTCTAGTTAAAAGTTGATTAACTCTCTTCAGTAAATTGATTCCTTAGGATGTATAGGATGTGTGACTGCTGTGTACGGACGCACGAGGAGCTGGCCACTCTTCGCGAACAGCTGAGCGTGTTGATGGCCGCGGTCATCCGTCTTCAGGCTGCTGCCTCGGAGTGTAGCGGCAGTGGGGAGTCTGGTGCGTCGCAAGGTACACCCCAGGTGTTACATGCTTCACCCATTGCCCCTGCTGTCGAGACATCTGCGCGGGTACCGGGAGCGGTTGGGCCACCCTCTCCCCAAGGGGAGTGGCGGGTTCAGTGGCGTTCGCGGTGCACGAGGTGGAGAGTAAACGTGGATGCTGGCCGTGTGGCATCGCCCGCTCTGCCTGTGAGTGGACATGTGGCTGCTCCTTCAGCAAGGTCCAAGCAGGCACACGGGGGGATGAGTTTATTAGTTATTGGGAGCTCCAACGTTAGGAGGGTGATGGAGCCCCTTAGGGAAATAGCGGAAAGGTCGGGGAAGAAGGTCAGTGTTCACTCTGTCTGCTTGCCGGGGGGTCTCATCTGAGATGTGAAGGAGGCCCTACCGGCGGCGATAGAGAGCACTGGGTGCACCTGACTGCAACTTGTTGCTCATGTCGGCACCAATGATTCCTGCCGTCTGGGTTCAGAGGTCATCCTCAGTTCGTACAGGCGGTTGGCGGAATTGGTGAAGGCAGAAAGCCTCGCTCGCGGGGTGGAATCTGAGCTAACTATTTGCAGTATCGTTCCCAGAACCGATCGTTGTCCTCTGGTTTGGAGCCGAGTGGAAGGCTTAAACCAGAGGCTCAGACGATTCTGCGGAGAGCTGGGGTGCAAATTTCTCGACCTTCGCTATCGGGTGGAGAAATGTAGGGTCTCCCTGAATAGGTCAGGCGGGCACTACACGCCGGAAGCGGCTACAAGGGTAGCGGAGTACGTGTGCACATGGGGGTTTTTAGGTTAGAGAATTCCCTCCCTAGGCCAGACAAGACGCCTCCTGAGACGCGGCAAGGTAGGAGTAGGAAAAATGCAACAGGGAATAACAATATGAATGTGCTAATAGTAAACTGCAGGAGCGTCTATAGAAAGGCCCCAAAACTGCTCTCATTAATAAACGGTCACAGCGCCCATATAGTACTAAGGACAGAAAGTTGGCTGAAACCAGACGTAAACAGTAATGAAATCCTATACTCAGATTGGAATGTATACCGCAGAGACAGGTTGGACAGTGAAGGTGGAGGCGTGTTTATAGCGATAAGAAGTGCGATAGTATCAAAGGAAATTGACGGAGATCCGATTTGTCAAATGATTTGGGTGAAGGTCACGGTTAAAGCAGGCTCAGACACCGTAACTGGATGTCTCTATAGGCCCCCGGGCTCAGCAGCTGATGCGGCTCAGCACCTGGAGAATAATTTGGAAAATATTTCGAGTAGATTTACCCACCATGTTATAGTTCTGGGTGGATATTTTAATTTGCCGGATACAGACTGGGAGACTCAAACGTTCATAACGGGTGGCAGGGTCAAAGAATCCAGTGAAATTTTTTAAAGTGCTTTATCTGAAAACTACCTTGAGCAGTTAAACAGAGAACCGACTCGTGGCGATAACATATTGGACCTTCTGGTGACAAACAGACCCGAACTATTTGAATCAGTTAATACAGAACAGGGAATCAGCGATCATAACGCGGTTACTGCATCGATGATTTCAGCCGTAAATAGAAATATTAAAAAGGTAAGAAGATTTTTCTGTTTAGCAAAAGTGACGAAAAGCATATTACAAAGTACCCGATGGCTCAACATAAAAGTTTTGTCTCAAATACAGATAGTGTTGAGGATCAGTGTACAAAGTTCAAAACCATCGCACACTATGCGTTTGATGAGTATGTGCCAAGCAAGATCGTAAGAGATGTAAAAGAGCCACCGTGCTACAACAACCGAGTTAGAAAACTGCTGTGAAGTTCCCTTTGCTTCCGCAGCAAACATAAACATAGCCAAAGCCTTGCAGACAAACAAAAATTACGCGAAGCGAAATGTAGTGTGAGGAGGGCTATGCGAGAGGCGTTCAATGAATTCGAAAGTAAAGTTCTATGTACTGACTTGGCAGAAAATCCTAAGAAATTTTGGTCCTATGTCAAAGCGGTAGGTGGTTCAAAACAAAATGTCCAGACACTCTGTGACCAAAATGGTACTGAAACAGAGGATGACATACTAAAGGCCGAAATACTAAATGTCTTCTTCCAAATCTGTTTCATAGAGGAAGACTGCACTGTAATTCTTTCTGTAGATTGTCGCACAGTTGACAGAATGGTAGATATCGAAATAGACGACAGAGGGATAGAGAAACAATTAAAATTGCTCAAAAGAGGAAAGGCCGCTGGTCCTGATGGAATACCAGTTCGATTTTACACAGAGTACGCGAAGGAACTTGCCCCCCTTCTTGCAGCGGTGTACCGTAGGTCTCTAGAAGAGCGAAGCGTTCCAAAGGATTGGAAAAGGGCACAGGTCATCCCCGTTTTCAAGAAGGGACGTCGAACAGATGTGCAGTACTATAGACCTATATCTCTATACTCGAACATAATACGTGTTCCAAAATTCTACAGCTGATCGACGTTAATGTACACTCCTGGAAATTGAAATAAGAACACCGTGAATTCATTGTCCCAGGAAGGGGAAACTTTATTGACACATCCCTGGGGTCAGATAAATCACATGATCACACTGACAGAACCATAGGCACATAGACACAGGCAACAGAGCATGCACAATGTCGGCACTAGTACAGTGTATATCCACCTTCGCAGCAATGCAGGCTGCTATTCTCCCATGGAGACGATCGTAGAGATGCTGGATGTAGTCCTGTGGAACGGCTTGCCATGCCATTTCCACCTGGCGCCTCAGTTGGACCAGCGTTCCTGCTGGACGTGCAGACCGCGTGAGACGACGCTTCATCCAGTCCCAAACATGCTCAATGGGGGACAGATCCGGAGATCTTGCTGGCCAGGGTAGTTGACTTACACCTTCTAGAGCACGTTGGGTGGCACGGGATACATGCGGACGTGCATTGTCCTGTTGGAACAGCAAGTTCCCTTGCCGGTCTAGGAATGGTAGAACGATGGGTTCGATGACGGTTTGGATGTACCGTGCACTATTCAGTGTCCCCTCGACGATCGCCAGAGGTGTACGGCCAGTGTAGGAGATCGCTCCCCACACCATGATGCCGGGTGTTGGCCCTGTGTGCCTAGGTCGTATGCAGTCCTGATTGTGGCGCTCACCTGCACGGCGCCAAACACGCATACGACCATCATTGGCACCAAGGCAGAAGCGACTTTCATCGCTGAAGACGACACGTCTCCATTCGTCCCTCCATTCACGCCTGTCGCGACACCACTGGAGGCGGGCTGCACGATGTTGGGGCGTGAGCGGAAGACGGCCTAACGGTGTGCGGGACCGTAGCCCAGCTTCATGGAGACGGTTGCGAATGGTCCTCACCGATACCCCAGGAGCAACAGTGTCCCTAATTTTCTGGGAAGTGGCGGTGCGGTCCCCTACGGCACTGAGTAGTATCCTACGGTCTTGGCGTGCATCCGGTGCGTCGCTGCGGTCCGGTCCCAGGTCGACGGGCACGTGCACCTTCCGCCGACCACTGGCGACAACATCGATGTACTGTGGAGACCTCACGCCCCACGTGTTGAGCAATTCGGCGGTACGTCCACCCGGCCTCCCGCATGCCCACTGTACGCCCTCGCTCAAAGTCCGTCAACTGCACATACGGTTCGCGTCCACGCTGTCGCGGCATGCTACCAGTGTTAAAGACTGCGATGGAGCTCCGTATGCCACGGCAACCTGGCTAACACTGACGGCGGCTGTGCACAAATGCTGCGCAGCTAGCGCCATTCGACGGCCAACACCGCGCTTCCTGGTGTGTCCGCTGTGCCATGCGTGTGATCATTGTTTGTACAGCCCTCTCGCAGTGTCCGGAGCAAGAATGGTGGGTCTGACACACCGGTGTCAATGTGTTCTTTTTTCCATTTCCAGGAGTGTATTTTATGGAGACTAGAAATCTACTCTGTAATAATCAGCATGGGATTCGAAAAAGACGGTCGTGTGAAACCCAGCTCGCGCTATTCGTCCACGAGACTCAGAGGGCCATAGACACTGGTTCACAGGTAGATGCCGAGTTTCTTGACTTCCGCAAGGCGTTTGACACAGGTCCCCACAGTCGTTTACCGAACAAAGTAAGAGCATACGGACTATTAGACCAATTGTGTGATTGGATTGAGGAGTTCCTAGATAACAGAACGCAACATGTCATTCTCAATGGAGAGAAGTCTTCCGAAGTAAGAGTGATTTCAGGTGTGCCGCAGGGGAGTGTCATAGGACCGTTGCTTTTCACAATATACATAAATGACCTGGTGGATGACATCGGAAGTTCACTGAGGCTTTTTGCCGGTGATGCTGTGGTGTATCGAGAGGTTGCAACAATGGAAAATTGAACTGAAATGCAGGAGGATCTGCAGCGAATTGACGCATGGTGCACGAAATGGCAATTGAATCTCAATGTCGACAAGTGTAATGTGCTGCGAATACATAGAAAGATAGATCCCTTATTTAGCTACAAAATAGCAGGTCAGCAACTGGAAGCAGTTAATTGCATAAAGTATCTGGGAGTACGCATTAGGAGTGATTTGAAATTGAATGATCATATAAAGCTGATCGTCGGTAAAGCAGATGCCAGACTGAGATACGTTGGAAGAATACTAAGGAAATGCAATCCGAAAACAAAGGAAGTAGGTTACAGTACGCTTGTTCGCCCACTGCTTGAATACTGCTCAGCAGTGTGGGATCCGCCCCAGATAGGTTTGATAGAAGAGACAGAGAAGATTCAACGGAGAGCAGCGCGCTTCGTTACAGGATCATTTAGTAATCGCGAAAGCGTTACGGGATGATAGATAAACTCCAGTGGAAGACTCTGCAGGAGAGACGCTCAGTAGCTCGGTACGGGCTTTTGTTAAAGTTTCGAGAACATACCTTCACCGAAGAGTCAAGCAGTATATTTCTCCCTCCTACGTATATCTCGCGAAGAGACCATGAGGATAAAGTCAGAGAGATTAGAACCCACACAGAAGCATACCGACAATCCTTTCTACGAACAATACGAGACTGGAATAGAAGGGAAAACCGATAGAGGTACTCAGGGTACCCTCCCCCACACACCGTCAGGTGGCTTGCGGGTTATGGATGTAGATGTAGATGTAGAAAGACTTGCACCCGGCGAACACTCTACCCTACGGGTGGCCATAGTGACACGAGATTTACATTTTAATGATTCCAGCCACTGGTAGATTATTTTCACGGCACTCTCCTATCTCAAAACTAGTTACCTCTTTCGATCCTGTCTGCTAAGGACCCTGTACGGCAAAACTCCATCGTGATTTAACCAGTCCCTCTGCACCTTGTAATTCTCCCTCGGTCTCTGCCACGGTCTCACTGCAGCCTTGTCCATGTGGTCATTACAGTTTGAGTTGTAAGTGAGCCGAAGTTGGAGAGACAAACACGGTGAGCTGAGTTAATGCAACGGGACCATCTTTTTACCGTCTGGTGGAAATGGGAACATTTTGTCGTAGCTCTGCTAACCGTGTGCAATGTGTAAAGCCAGTGCCAAACAAAGCTTTCTCCTGCGACACAAGCTAGTAGGAAAGACAGTACCAGCAGTTACAGTAGTGTTTATGAGGAAAGTTAGGTAGACTCCACATAATATGTGAACTAGAAGATGGACGAAGATTTTGCTACAGCATTGAGGGATGTTTTCAAACTACAAATGGTTCAAATCGCTCTGAGCACTATAGGAATTAACTTCTGAGGTCATCATTCGCCTAGAACTTGGAACTAATTGAACCTAACTAACCTAAGGGCATCACACACACATCCATGCCCGAGACAGGATTCTAACTTGTGACCGTAACGGTCTCTCGGCTCCAGACTGTAGCGCCTAGAACCGCATGGCCACTCCGGCCGGCCTTCATCTGTCAAGGTGCATTTCTATCTGTCACCAAAACATTATCTCTATCATCGTTATTTTGTAACATCTAATAGAATAAAACTATGAGCTATAAAAACTTCACTCTCACCCAGTAGAGAATTTGATAAGGTGTTACTGTGTTCCTCTCTTCCGATATATCAAAAACAAGTACCGTCTGTGTGCTATGTGGAGATCCTACTGAAAATATACAGGTACTGCTCCACTGGAGCAGGTAACCAGTGATCGAAGTCGCTTCAGCACCTGCTCTGTAGGACCACCATATCCCACAGACTATCAATTAAAATAGAGTGTCCCTGGGCGTTTGTCTGATATGTTGCTTTTCGCTGTAACACATCGAAGCAGTATATGTCTGCAGCTTTGTACACCGCCATACATTTTTTCTTTTCTTTTTTTTTTTTTTTTTTTTTTTTTTGTCCACCATTACTTCAAGGTCTGTGTCAGGTGTTAAACCGACATAAACACGTTTCGATCCATTGGCTCTCACAGAAAGCTGGACATTGCATGGTGTAAACTATGATGCTGTTCTCACAGCACACAGGATGGTTGAAATAAGACAGAGGCGGTGTTTCTTACTGACAAAAATGTGGAAAACATCACAACATGTGGAAAATGGAAGAGTTTGCGGCATTTTGGAGCGTTTCCAAACAGCTATACAGAGGTGATGACCTGTACATTGTATCTCATCTTCAATAGTGATGGGGTAGCAGACGTCTTGGTGTTCCATTATGATTGAAACAGATATCACGTACATAGCTGCAATATAAGGAATCAGTGCTGGTCATCCCTGGAACGTGTTGATCTCATAAAGACTCTCTCCCTCTCAAACAGGTGGAGTCAGTCAATCATTATGTCGTAATCAACCATGTACCAGTAGATGGAAAAGATGCCACCGGTGTACTGTAATAAGCACCACAGTTGATGGTGCTATCAATTTCAGCAATATTATCAGTTTTTCCATAATGTCAACGCGGACCAGTGACATGGTAGCATGTTTCCCAGGTTCTGCATCATCACTAAACTGCCCCCCTCTACTTTGCGAGTACCATTGCGAATGTAGATAGATGACTGTGCAGTATATCCATTCATCGATAATTCTTGTACATAGGCACCAAAGTAGACCAGACAGCATCTCTACTTATGAAGTTTGATCAAACTACTAGAAATATGTAGATAACCTTAGTGCGTAATTTAGTATTACGATTGCCCATCTTTCCCTGCGTGGATGTGGGTCAGAGACTATTCTTGCATTGATTAGATAAAGTTGGATATTGAAAGGTCTCCTTGCACTGTCTTTGACCAACCCTCCCTGCAAACTGTCTCCTATTTAATTTTCAACTGACTAGAAGTAGGAGGTTATTATACCCATTAAACCCCAGGTCTCGTGAAGGAACAGGGAGAGCTGAATCCGTAACAGATGTTCAGGGAGACTATTCTACACCAATCCTACTCACAGCGCATCACCAGATGCAGACATGTCGAAGAGGTTAGCACCCCTTATCGGTGTATGGTAGATATGAAAGTGTTGTGATGATATAACAGATGGTCATAAAGAAGAAATTTGTGCATGATTGAGCTCAAGACGAATGTAGTTTAGAACTGGTAGCACAGTAGATTCATATAAAATATCCCAAATTATTGGTCCTGTGTTTGGTGCCCATACAAGTACGGTATCAGAAAGAGAGAAATGATAGTGGAACATAAACACATTCCAAGGGCTACATGGTCCTGCATTAAACACGCTATAATGCTAGAGCTGTGCTGCTTGTGACTTCTTAGTCGTGTGGAATACAACGCTGTTAATATTCCAGTGTAATAAAGCGCATGATATACATTCTTCCTGTGAGTTTGTTTATGGTGAACTATGGTGACGCACTGTAAGGTGATAAAACTACTACCTACCACGCCAAAGAAGGCATCAATTCTTTGTAAGACAAACACTCCAACTTTGTAAACACCAGGTGTCATACACCTCTGTAAATGTATGAAGCCCAATTACAGTTCAGAAATTGTGATATTTTCACAACAGTCCCATAAAATGGTCGTCAGCAGGCAAAAATGCATACGAAGGAACAGCGACGTCTTACAAGGAAATAAGCACTACAGGCAGTGCCAGAGAATGTGTAACAGTCCTACAATTTACCATTGCCCCCTTGTAACCTTCCTCTTGCACACAGAAGTCATGGTCCGATTTTAGGTTGTATTGCTACTGTGCACGATAATATTGCCATCTCCGCTATTAAGGTGTCTTTATGTGGCGCCATTCTACCACCCTCCTCCAGAATATGCAGTCCTACTGATTTCGCTAACTTCACATCTCATGGCATTCTTCTCTAATTTTATGTATTTAACTAGTTTTTCGCGATTTTACATATTTTATCGTATTTCCCTCAATTTCAACGTATTTCACATCAGTTTTTCCTAATGAAATCGGTAAAATTCGAGAAAAACCTGGTATAATGTCTTATTCAATTTTTAGTCCAAGTTTCCCATAAGTGTGGTCGTGGTGCTGACATCTCATGTACTGTCTGATATCCTACAAGAATATTTGCGTTTATTGTACACCAAGCTATTAAAAATCCTAAGACTTGCCCTCTCCCTTATGGTCCACATGCATGAATTCTGGATAGGGCGATCATTAAAAATATAGTAGCAGTCGATTAGTACCTCTATGAGACTCCACTACATCCATCATCTGCGCCAGTCGTTGAAAAACAATTCCGTGTGCTGATATGATCCATGAGAGAGGCTGTCTGCAGACTCATGTAGTGCAGCTCCCGTGGCTTCAGATATTGACTTGTGTTGTGCAACCAATCACCTCCTTTGCTTTTTCTAATGTTTAGAATTAGCATTCAGTGTAATAGATAGTCTGAACACAAATAAAATGTGCTAATCAGACCCCTGCTGCAAATATCAACATCTGCATCTCTTGTAGATGCCCTGTGACACCGTTTGGCGCTGATCCAAATCAACAACCTCCATTCAATGGATACTTGTCTGTCGGCATTTACTTCTCACCATTCAGAACTTGCAGACTGGTCTTAAACCCCTGTCTTCCCTCCATCCTCTGTTAGGACACCACAACATTTAAATTCGTGCTGCTAAAGATCATACCATCTTCGATATAATTTATATTACCAATATTTGTGCAAGACATTTCCAGGGGCAGATTTGGACTCTGGCCACAATCTATTGGTTATGAAATGAAGATTAAAGCTGAAGAAATTGCAAAAAGGTGGGAATTTAAGGAGATGGGACCTGGATAAACTGAAAGAACCAGAGGTTGTACAGAGTTTCAGGAAGAGCATAACGGAACAATTGACAGGAATGGGGGAAAGAAATACAGTAGAAGAAGAATGAGTAGCTTTGAGGGATGAAATAGTGAAGGCAGCAGAGGATCAAGCAGGTAAAAAGACGAGGGCTAGTAGAAATCCTTGGGTAACAGAAGAAATATTGAATTTAACTGATGAAAGGAGAAAATATAAAAATGAAACAGGCAAAAAGGAATACAAACGTCTCAGAAACGAGATCGACAGCAAGTGCAAAATGACTAAGCAGGGATGGCTACACGACAAATGTAAGGATATAGAGGCTTATCTCACTAGGGGTATGATAGATACTGCCTACAGGAAGATTAAAGAGACCTTTGGAGAAAGAAGAGCCAATTGCATGGATATCAAGAGCTCAGGTGGAAACCCAGTTTTAAGCAAAGAAGGGAAAGCAGAAATTTGGAAGGAGTATATAGAGGCTCTATACAAGGGCAATGTACTTGAGGACAATATTATCGAAATCGAAGAGGATGTAGGTGAAGATGAAATGGGAGATATGATACTGCGTGAAGAATTTGACAGAGCACTGAAAGACCTGAGTCGAAACAAGGCCCTGGGAGTGGACAACATTCCATTAGAACTACTGACAGCCTTGGGAGAGGCAGTTCTACCAAATTCTACCATTTGGTGAACAAGATGTATGAGACAGGCGAAATACCTTCAGACGTCAAGAGCAAGATAATAATTCCAATCACAAGGAAAGCAGGCGTGGACAGATGTGAAAATTACCGAAGTATCAGTTTAATAAGTCACAGCTGCAAAATACTAACGCGAATCCTTTACAGACGAATGGAAAAACTTATAGAAGCCGACCTCGGGGAAGATCACCTTGGATTCCATAGTAATGTTCGAACACGTGAGGCAATACTGACCCTACGACTTATCTTAGAAGAAAGATTAAGGAAAGGCAAATCTACGATTCTAGCATTTGTAGACTTAGAGAAAGCTTTTGACAATGTTGATTGTAATACTCTCTTTCAAATTCTGAAGGTGGCAGGGGTAAAATACAGGGAGCGAAAGACTATTTACAATCTGTACAGAAAGCAGATGGCAGTTATAAGAGTCGGTGGGTATGAAAGGGAAGCAGCGGTTGGGAAGGAGTGAGACAGGGTTGTAGCCTATCCCCGGTGTTAATCAATCTGCATATTGAGCAAGCAATAAAGGAAACAAAAGAAAAGTTCGGAGTAGGTATTAAAATCCATGGAGAAGAAATAAAAACTCTGAGGTTCGCCTATGACATTGTAATTCTGACAGAGACAGCAAAGGACTTGGAATAGCAGTTGAACGAAATGGACAGTGTCTTGAAAGGAGGGTATAAGATGAACATCTACAAAAGCAAGACGAGGGTGATGCTGAGGGACTTTGATTAGGAAATGAGGCACTTAAAGTAGTAAAGGAGTTTTGCTATTTGGGGAGCAAAATAACTGATGATGGCCGAAGTAGAGAGGATATAAAATATAGAATGGCAATGGCAAGGAAAGCGTTTGTGAAGAAGAAAAATTTGTTAACATCGAGTATATATTTAAATGTCAGGAAGTGGTTTCTGAAAGTATTTGTATGGAGTGTAGCCATGTACGGAAGTGAAACATGGACGACAAATAGCTTAGACAAGAAGAGAATAGATGGTTTCGAAATGTAGTTCTACAGAAGACTGCTGAAGATTAGATGGGTAGATCACATACCTAATGTGGAGGTATTGAATAGAATTGGGGAGAAGAGGAGCTTGTGGCACAACTTGACTAGAAGAAGGGATAGGTTGGTAGGACATGTTCTGAGACACCGAGGGAACACCAATTTAGTATCGGAGGGCAGCGTTGAGGGTAAAAAACGTCGAGGGAGACCAAGAGATGAATACACTAAGCAGATTCAGAAGGATGTAGGTTGCAGTAGGTACTGGCAGATGATGAAGCTTGCACAGGATAGAGTAGCATGGAGAGCTGCATCAGACCAGTCTCAGGACTGAAGATCAAAACAACAACCAATATTGTCTACATTCTCCAGTAATAATAAACATGCAAGGTGTACGACTGCTCCTATCACACCTCCTTTTATACTCTAAAGATCCACAGTGATGGCACATTATCACCCCAATCAAACTATTTTGTGAGCTGGATGTCCATTGCACTAATGCACCAATAGCCCCTAGGATAATGAAGCATTTTATGTGTAAAACTGTACCCAGTTATAAGAGGGATATTTCCAGAGTCAGTGTCGAATGTTATGAGATTAGGGCTGCAAGTGTAATATTTAATTCTAATTACAGCGATAAATAAGTTTTGCTGGTTTCCTAGGACGCCGCGGTTTGGAATGCGAGGCGTGTGCCAGAGGTGGCATGTGGCCAGAACAAATGGGCTTTTCTGGCAATCGGTAGTTACAACGAAAAGTTCCAGTAGGCCAGCTAGTCGGTTATTGCACACGGCTATAGGAGTAAGTCCCAGCCACGTCTTTGTCCTATCCCCTAACAGACCCTTCCTCCTCCTCCTCCTCCTCCTCCTCCTCCTCCTCCTCCTTCCGAATGTAGTGGAGAGAACCAATTTAGGAATGCTACAAAGGTTTAAAAATCCAATCGCAATATCCAATTCCCGTTTAATCAATTTATTGTTGTTGCTTTATTGCGAACACACATAGCAGTCCAAACTCTCCACAGATTGTCTATGGACACAGCATGCAGCTGAGCTGAAATTTGAAATTTTCAGCTACCTCCAGCGTAATGGACTTCCTATAAATGACTTAACTGTATCAGTATACACCAATAGGAGGCAACGAGAAAAAAATAACAGTAGGGTTCGGAAATTGGGAAGTTGTAGGATCGAATCCCGTCAAATATTCCAATCCTAGTAATTCACCTATAGAAAGCAACGGAAAACTGTCCCACACGAAGGGCATCGATTTAATTAATTAGACAATCAATCTGATGGAGATATTATCTCACTCTAAGAAATCCACAGGTGGGGTTTACTAGGTAAATGCTGCTTTGTGTGTGGTTCGATCCGACCATGGCCAATGGTGCATGCAGTCCTAGCAGTGTTACACTACAGGACATGACCGGTTGAAAGGAGGGGGGGGGGGGGTGTAGGGTGAGAGAGGGGGATAGGGGAAAGAGAGGGAGCATGTGCTTGAACAGGAATTTCTCAGGAATCAAGTAATAAAGGACAGCCACCATCAAAAGCTCTTTTGTTTGGGGATTACTGCCACGTCTGCTCTCATAGTGGCCAGTCACGGACCTGAGCAGGCGTAGCGTGGCCTCCACATATAGTAATACGTGTTGGGGGGCTAAAAAAAATGTCGAAGTCGTTTAATATTCCAAGTACCTTCTCACCCTCAAAGAATTTGTAGGGAATGGAATCTTGTCTATTTAAATATTTAAAGTAAATAAATAAACTATATGATATACACTGCCTTGCATCCCATAAATTGTTTAAATAAAGAATCTTTCACACATTGTCTTGTCTATGAGAAACTGTTTAACCCTTTATTTGGCAAATGGTGAAAATAAAAACAAAAAAATTAAGTGCTTATATCCATTTATTATGCTTAAAGAAATACAATTCAGTCAGTTTTAGAAATTATTTACAAAAATTATGAAAATTATGAAACGTTGCTTACAAGCAACATTGCCAGCAGTAGATCACACTTATACATATTACAGAAAAAAGGAGTTTGCCGATAACCTCAAGCAAAATGTTTCCCGTACGTGAATAATTTAATTTATAAACACATTTATGCATTCCTGCTCTGTAATAGAACTGTTTCATTTTCCCTTCTAGTTCTTCTTGCTATGGAATTTTTGGAAATAGTTCCTCTTTGGATCGAAGTACAATACTAAATTACAATTGGAACACATGACTGTAGAATATTCAGATGCACAATAACGACAACGACCTTTGGGACCGTATACAGGCCAATGCTCCATATTATCAAATCGGACATCTTGTGTAACAGTCGGAGCTGTTGCCTTCCTCCTCTTCTTTTATGGTGGTGGTTTGTCTATTGAAGGTCTTCTTAATTTCCTTTTCCCTGAAAATATCAAACCATTGGCAGTATCTGCCCTAAATGACTTCGATGAGGTCTTCTTGTCCAGAGATTCTCTTCCAAAAATGCAGGCAAGCATTTAAAACACTCAGATCTAGCATAAATCTAAACCATCTCATGTACCAACGCCTAGTTTTCATTGGTACTCTGTAGACCTCTATCAGCATACCAGCAAGATCAACTCTTCCCATGTGCTTGTTGTACTGACGTACAATACTGGGACAGGGCACATCAATTCTTTTTTGATTGCTGTCCCATCGTTTTCCTGTTGAGAGTGGTTGGACACCAAAAAATGAGCTTGCAAGTTCACCATTTTATAGCCTGCCCACCTTACTAAAATGAGGTCTGGGTGACTGTCCTTCCTGTAGTCATAGCTGACTCGTCATTGTTTCAGTAACCGCTTCTCGTCATGTAGAGGATAGTTCTTTATTCAGTTCTTCCTTATGGTGCCCATGGACTCAAAAAAACATCAAAACATTAAGTATGTTTTATTTTGACAATTTATTTTGCAGCTTTGAACTTAAAAGTATTCCAATTCCATTACTTTCTCCTCATCAGCAAGATCAGTTATCATCCCCTTGCCAGTATAGGGAAGAAAATCATAGACAACTCTAGACACACCAGCACGAACAAAAATCTTAAAACCCCACTTGTGTGGCTTATTTGAATATATTGGAGCAAATTACCTGCTGTTGTACCTTTATATGGAACCATCTTCTCATTTATAGAAAATGCATACTCTTGTTTCTGCTCACGGCAGTTCTATACAATTGACTCAAGAACAAGTCTTATTTTCAAAAGTCTGTGAATGAGTATGCTGTGAACTCTTCTGACAAACATGTGACGTCCAGTGAACGAGAGGGCCATGCAATGTACCCATTTCGGGAGGTCATATCATTTGGAAACAAACGACTGACAATATTCATGCTTACTAGAGCAGTATGGGACGTTGCTCCGTCCGGCTGGAAACATTTACTCCACAACTTGCACACTATGAAGTGAACGATGAGACATAAGTTTTCTAAAACTTCTGCGTATCTCTGCGAAGTCACTGTTACAACTTAAAAAGACATTTGGCTTTATGATCCCTAATGAAGACATTACGAACCACACAGTAACTTTTGCCCAGTGCAGTGGTTGCTGATGCAGTTCTCTAGTATTAACGTCACTGCAAAATCGAAAGTTCTGCTTGTTCACATAACCGGAGAGACGGAAGTGAGCTTCATCCCTCACCCACAAACGGTTTACAATGTCCTGGTCCTGATTAATCATGACCAAAACTTCTAATCAGAAGCGGCTGCGGATCACATAATCTATTTCCTTAAGGACCTGTACCGTTTGGATTTTGTAGGGGTGAACGTGCAAATCCTGGCGTAAAATCCTTCCTACCGTTCTCTTTGAAATCCCAAGTGTAGCGCTGTGCCGGCGAACTGAGCGACGAGCGTGTTTCTCAATGGCAACTCTAAAGGCTAGGCGCAGCGCACCGCGCGTTTTTGTAACTTCACAGGTTCAAATGGGACCGCGCAAACTGCGACGCGACGCGACTGGGACGCGACACGCGCCTGCGCCAGGTCGCGCGTCTTTGTGGTTGCGGCGCAGTTTCTCGCGCCGCGCGTCACGCGGGTACTGACGGATGTGTGAGGCGGGGAGCGGGAAGGCAGTTCTGCCATGTACTCACTTCGGCATGGCGCATACGGACAGTGGAAGTATTGTCCATCCGAAAAGTAAGGCCTGTAATGTAAACTGAAGTTTTCTATCACTGAGCAGTGTTCTTTTTTTTCACTGTTTAAGCGCTCCGTCCATTTTCGTTAGCACGTAACAGTTTTCATTTACATATATCTGTACAGTTCTTTTGTTTTGTTTATTCTTTGTCAAAAAACCCAATGCACAGTTCAATAACCGGCGAGCCACTAGCCACTGAAAGTATATCGTCTGCCTTATCAATGTTTTCAGAACGTAAGAAGGGACAGACGATTTACCGTGAGGGTAGTGAATAAGGAAGTAAGGAATATTATAAAATCGTGTCATCTTCAAGCAAGACAGGAAAGTAAAACAAGGTTATATACTTGCTGCCTCTTATGCTGAAGTATCTCTGCGATCCGTTACAAAATGTCGGAAAGGCATAATTTCCACAGGTATGACCCCTTTGCGCTCCCGGCAAAAAGCGTCCGAGATATGAAGTAGGTAAGTTTTACTATCATTATGTGGATATGGGTCTAATAAGAGACGTTATACTTCGTACATGTGGAAGTGACATATGCATTGCAAGCCCGAAATAGTCGAGAAGCCTTCGTAAATAACGATGTTTTAATCGGCTCGTCGTGACGAGGAAAAGTATTTCAGTGGTTACATACATGCTATCAGCATTAATAAACTAATTACACAACAGGCTACACAAAGGAATTAGTGGTCGGTATTATTATAAAAGTAGGGAGACCCTGAAAGAGTGTGATGGTCTGTAGAAATGTAATGGTGATAAAGGCAGACCTACTTTCATGACAAAGTTTTCGGAACGATGTGAACTCTTCCTCTCACAAAGCACACTTGCTGGCTTCCGCATTCCTGTCGCGCGATTTATTCGTAGCTGCTGACGATACACTGGCCATTGTGTTGTGCCACGTATCAGTTGTTTACTTTTCTCAGTAACAAATATTTTATTCGCGAACCACGGACTGTCAGTTTGGCAAGGCGTAGGTGAGGAACCGGCATCAGTATTGTGCGTGGCATACCGCCTGAAGGCCACGCTCTTCATTATTTTGCTACTGCTCAGACGAAGAAAGGAATAAAACTCCTTTGGTAAGTTTCCATTTCAGTCGCTCGGTGTTAAAAATAAAATGGGTTGTGGGATTCAACCAAAATTCCAACAGAATTAGCGATTTATTTTCGTGTGAGTTGTTTACCTCTTCTCATTCGAAGAAGCAACACCATTCGCGAGTAACGGCCACATTTCTCTTGTTGACGGGTTTGCATAAACTCATTTTTGCAGCAGTTATTGTGACACACTGTTTCAGAAAGCTGTCTCATTAAACAAGTAATTGGCGACCAGAGAGCAGAATATCTTATCAAAAAACTCATTGCGACGGTTTGTGGCAACATAAGAGAAGAAATTTCAAGTTTACTTTCATATTAGGACACTCTTCTCTCACTAGCTGTCGATAACTCCTAAAAAAATTGTCAGTGGAATGAAAAAAATAAATAGGGAAGTGCAACTACTGATATACCGTGATAGATAAGAAAGCTCAGTGTGTTTACGACGTGGCAAAGTATGGTTCAAATGGCTCTGAGCACTATGGGACTTAAAATCTGATGTCATCAGTCCCCTAGAACTTAGAACTACGTAAACCTAACTAACCTAGGGGCATCACACACATCCATGCCCGAGGCAGGATTCGAACCTGTGATCGTAGCGGTCGTGCGGTTCCAGACTGAAGCGCCTAGAACCGCTTGGCCACACCGGCCGGCGTGGCAAAGTACTCTCCTCCTTGTGTCGTCATTCGCCAAAATCTCGTTTTGATGTCTCGAGCGGTTTAGGAAATACCAGTGATGTAGGAATATTTCATTCCCGTGGCGTAGGTTTGGGAATGAATGCGCTACATGGGATCCATTTTCTCGAAATCGAAGACAGATGGAGACCTCCTCCGAAGTCTAAACAAAAATTTAATATGTTAGCTGAATTTCATACTCAGAAGCGTATGGTGTAATACGCACCAAACGCAAAATCATAGCGACCCCTATTTTTCATTGCAAACTTTTTTAGTTTTGCGTAGTGACTTACTAAAATGTGTAGATCACAATAAGCATGACCATTAGCGAGATGATGGGCACTTGGCCAAGAAGTTCACACATAAAGCTACAAGTACGGAAAAAAAATCAAACATTTTCACTGAATAGTTTCTGTAAATTATTTGAGAAAGGTAAAAGGGTACGCGCGCTCCGGTTCTGTCAGCGCAGAGCGTCGCCAGTCGGCGCGTGCGAAGTATGGTGTAGGCGTCGCAATATGAGCTGCAACCGCGCGACTCTTGCGGCACGTGCGTGTAGCGCTGTAGTGTCGTGTCAAATCACACGTGCTATACGCGTTTCATTTGGCGTACACGTTCGATGTTTTTCAGGCGAGCGCACAGTTTTTGGTCTCCCAGTTGGCGCCGTCTCCTCAATGTTCCCCAGCCACTTTTTAATCGCCCAGGCAGGTGCACCGGCCGATTTCGATTAACGCTGGTTGTGGAATGCACGACGTGCTAGCTGGTACGAACTACCGTTTTGATAAAATGCTTTGACAGTGTACGCACGATGATGTGACGTCCAGCGCCCCATAATGACTAAATGCTATTTCGCGTCAAACGTAAGTGACGCTATCCCCTCCACCTCTATCCGACGCAGCTTGATTCACTCGCTTTTTAAAATCGCTCGATATTATATCTCACAGTGCATAAAACTATAAAAAGTTAGCACGTGCGAGAATGTAATGAATCATGAACAAATCCCAAGAAAGATCATCGAAATGCCAGCAAGATTATTACCGAAGTAGACGCCTTGTGATTAACCGAAGAATCTTAACTTGGAAGCCACGGTCTCATTAGTTGCTACTCGTGGATGTCTGCTCATGTCCGAGAAAAGTGAACTAATAATACAAATTAAGTCCATAATACTGAAGTAGCCAGATCAGTTATTCATGTTTTCCGAGTGAGCTACGTGGTGTGCTTACAATTTAAAGCCTCAGTGGCCACAAGACGACAGCCTTTTCTGATGAACGGAGTTCTCCAGTATTTATCTACAGACAAGAAAACGAAGTAAACGCGCTCTCATACGGCTTGTATTTGACTTTCTCCGCAGGAAAGCCACAACAAACGACAAGACTGAAAAAATACTTGCATTAAGGTCTATGTCCATTCGGTTTGAATGTTTTTTGTTTTGTCATATTTTGCCTGATAAAGAGGCGATAGCTCGAAACGTGTTGCAATATTAAATAAGTTAAGTAAGTGAACTGGTAGGAATTTCTGAAAAACCTGTCTGTAAAGTCCTGTGATAATATTCTTTTGTACTCGCTTTCGAAAGATGTATTCGAATCCAGACCGATTGGTTCGGTTTAAGCTTTCGACGGCACCACCTCAGAATGGGTTTTTGATGGCACCGTAGAGAACGTTACAACTACTTCTCACCTCAGTTGTGTACAAAACGGTGGGACCCCGAGCGAGTAAACAAAAGAGGTACTATAACGGACTACAGTAACGCACCGATAACTGATTACCGCGCGAATGCACGGTTATTGGTTGCGGGACTGAATACACGCAAAAGATAACAGCAGGAACGAATCGCCTTACGTAACAGGTTAAAGAGTGACTGATACGGCGCACTCGGAGTGTCTCTTAAAAACAGCGTAAATTACCAGTCTGTGTGAGAGGATCTCTTGAAAAATACTCAGCCAGTAAGCAACTATGTCGTTCCACTATACGAAAGGTATCGACTGGATTTTTTACCTAATTCTGCCTGAAGTAAAACGTATGAAAATGTAATTTTATTCGCGTTTCGTACGCCTAACACAAAGTACCTCTTAGAAAGCCATTGAATGATTTTATAAAATAAGGGCAACAAAATATATTAGGAAAATACTTTAATCGGTCTTCATGATCAACTCCGTTAGCCACGATACACTTCTGGCTACATTTATAAAGCTGCAACTGCCAGCTCGAACTGTTCTTCGGACAGTTTGAAGCATTACCGTCACACTACTTCGGATGTCTGTTCGGATACTAACCACACAGCTATACCCAATTATCGTAAAGGCTACCTAAACCGTTCTGGATTGAACTATTAGTACTACGTTTTTTTGAGGATCAGCCTCAATAGCCACGAGGCTAACGATGTAGCTTGTATTCTTATGGGAAACGATTTCGATAAAGGAGAAACCACGAATAGATCTTACATCAAACCTCCTCCATCCTTTCTGGTGCGATAGAAACACTTGCATTTAATTTTATATGCGGGGAACAAAACCAGATCTAGACGTAGGCTGGAAAAAAGTTAGCATAAATCAAGAGAACCACCCACAACGTTAATAAATATTGAAGGCATCTTATGTTCGTCACTCTTCTTTTAACCTGTAGTGCAAAGTGTCTAATATTTCGAGAGGTGGGGCTGTCCATCAAAACAAGAAAAAAAATCCATTACACGTGGATCGGGAAACGTTTACTTTCTGCGATCTGTATACTTGTCCATAGGAGAGGTCCATCCTGATGTGCACTCATGACATTTCTCATATGAGGTGCTCAACGTGACGTTCCTCCAATGGCAATGTATCGCTCTGATCCTCAGCTTAAGAGATCACACACTCTCCGAAATACGCTTGCTTGTTGTTGCATCGAAGACGCGATCCTGTAGTGTCTGGGTATCGTTGACCGGAGTACGTCGGCTGAAATGTTACAAGCCGTCTGGTTGCCTCCATCCATTGATAAACTAACACCATCCGCTCCTTGTCATGACGGAGAAATGATGGAACACGATTCTCATCACTTTATTAAACTCTCATTACTATACTTGATTTTCACTATTGTGCCTGATAAAAAGTCCAGAGGTTGTGTGTCTTAACTTACGTCACTTCAGCTGAGAGAATTCGTGGGAACCTCGGAGTTCGTTTCGCCAGGAGTTGTAGAACGTCCGGGGCACACAACAATGGGAATAAGGGAGGGACAGCCTGCTCACCGCTCAGAGCATTGAGTCCCCGGTTTGGGCCCGCATGGGTCTCGCGCCGTTTGGAGGAGAGTGGGATCTTCGTTGTTGCGTGCGCTACTGGCGGCTAGCAGGTCTGAGTCTCAAGACCCGGCGTTAATTCCTTAGCTTTCTGGGATTGTGGCTCGCGACGGCACGCCACAGGTACCCACTGCTGCCGCTAGGTGTCACACTCAGCGAGTCGATACCAGTGAGGGGGAGAGAGAGAGGAAGGCCAACGCCGCGACTGTGCGGCAACCGGGGTTCTCTCCAAGAATGTAGCGGCGCATACGAATGGATGACAGCCAAGCGCAAACTCTGATCTTACGTTCTTGCCTCAGTGTCAGAGGTACAACAACAAATTGCGGAAAATGAGGTAGTAAACGAGTTTTGAAGTATTGTACGCTTACTGAATCTATAATGCACCTCCCTAGCGCTATTTACGCTAACAGTGTATACAGTTTTGTACAGACAAAGTAAAAATGTACATACATCAAAAAAGTTTCGCATCACCACGGCTCCAAGTGCTCCGGAACCTGTACACAAAATTGGAATTGAGATCAACATGAATTTCCTTTGCACCCTTTTTATTGCTCATGAAAATCAGGCATTGCATGTTGTACCACCATACAGGGACACCTTCGGAGGTGGTGGTCAACATTGCTGTACACACCTCTACCTCTAATACCCAGTAATACGTCCTATTGCATTGATTCGTGCCTGTATTCGTCGTGGCATTTTAGCCATAAGTTCATCAAGGCACTGTTGGTCAAGATTGTCCCACTTCTCAATGGCGATTGGGCGTAGATCCCTGAGAGTGAAAACGGCTGTTTATGGAAGACGTGACGCACCAACCAATGTATCCCAGACATGTTCGATAGCGTTTATGTCTGGAGAATATGCTGGCCACCCTAGTCGAGCGATGTCGTTATCCTGAAGGAAGTCATTCACAGGATGTGCACGATAGGGGCGCGAACTGTCGTCCATGAAGACGAATGCCTCGCCAATATGCTGCCGACATGGTTGTACTATCGGTCGGAAGATGGTATTCACGTATCGTACAGCCGTTACGGCGCCTTCCATGACCACCAGCGGCGTACGTGCGCCCTCCATAATGCCATCCCAAAAGAGAAGGGAACCTCCACCTTGCTGCAGTCGCTGGACCGTGTATCTTGAGGCATTCAGCCTGACTGGGTTGCCGCCAAACACGTCTCTGTCGATTGTCTGGTTGAAGGCATATGCAACACTCATCGGTGGATAGAACGTGATGCCAATCCTCAGCGGTCCATTCAGCGTGTTGTTGGGCCCACCTGTACCGAGCCGCAAGATGTCGTGGTTGCAAAGATCGACCTCGCCATGGACGTCGGGAGTGAAGTTGCGCATCATGCAACCTATTGCGTAAAGTTTGAGTCGTAAAAAGACGTCCTGTGGCTGCATGAAAAGCATTATTCAACATGGTGGCGTTGCTGTCAGAGTTCCTCAGAGCCATAATCCGAAGGATGTGGTCATCCACTGCAGTAGTAGCCCTTAGGAGGTCTGAACGAGGCATGTCATCGACATTTCCTCTCTCTCTCTGTATCTCCTCCATACCCGAATAACATAGCTTTGGTTCTCTTCGAGACGCCTGAACCCTTCCCTTGTTGAGAGTCCTTCCTGGCACAAAGTAACAATGCGGACGCCATCGAATACGGTATTGACCGTCTAGGCATGGTTGAATTACAGACAAGACGAGCCGTGTACCTCCTTACTCGTGGAATGACTGGAACTGATCTGCTGTGGGATTTCCAGCTATTTTGGTGGAACGAATTATGTTTGCAGAAACAAAATAGTATAGTCACATAAAACTCTCAGAGTTCATGTGAGTAAAGTGAAAGAGCAAATAAATATCGTGATAAGCATCCTTCACAGAAATATATTCTAGTACTTAAAAATTCAAAAGGATAGACTGTATCTGCAGAACAATGTGCTGGTCAACTGCAAATGTGTATTGATGGCCCTTTTTGTACATACTCTAGTCACTGTGAATGTCGAGTATTTCTTTTTTCTCCATTCCATGGAGAAACGAACATATAAAACGCACCAGTATTACTGATGGAACTTTCTGGCAGATTATTCTAGTTCTGAGAGGACGTTTCATCGCAGCGCACTCTCTGCTGCAGAGTGAAATTCTTTCTGGGAGTTTGATTCAGACATGTGAAATGACTTATCTATACTAATAAAATTTTGATTTATTTGATTTGACTCAAATAAAATCGTATTTTCATTACAATATTATAATTCAGTATTTCCAATTGACAAAAAAATACAATATTAATACAATTAAAGAAACTGCTGAAAATGAGGTTCTAATCTCGACACTGTTTCAATATGAAACTCAAATACTTACGAATAGTTTTGTATTTAACTGAGCCGGAAAAATATCTCCCTTTTTTAGAATTAACAATTTTGAGTTTTTTAATATTGTGTCACGTTGTTTTAGTAAACTGATGTCTTGGCACAGATTTTCGAATTATATAAATGTTAAAGGAAATCGAACAGGGCCAGTCCACAAGCTCCGCTAGTCACATAACAACGTATATATACGCTCACAAGCGTAAAATCTATACCAGCTGCTGTATGAGCAAGGTGAAAGCACATACAGAGCGCACAGCAAATCCGGCAATAACTCACGCATTACAGTCATTTTCACGCCTTGAAGAAGAAAGTTTGTCTGAGTCTGACATCCAGTGGCACACATAGTGACGTCACGAGTCACGACCCCAGGAAGCTGAGTGTCTTTCCCGATAACATCTGGAGAGAACTGACCAGTTCTTGACGAGGAGCGGCCTGCTGCTGTGTGAACCTAACCTGGTGGAGTTCAAGCGGCGTTTGCTTGGCTTGTTGGAAATTCTGAGTTGTTTATACAAGGCTCTGACTCGTCTGCTGTCAGACGGAAATGTTTCCGATAGACTTAGAGGGCTAATCAAGGCATATTGTCTCTCTGTAACTAATATTATTTGTCGCTGCAGTTTCACGTCATTGGACAGAAGTACATAACGTTTTACCTGACATGCTTGTTGCCATGACGGCCCAAACTGAGGAGTTGGATGTGGATGATCGAACACTCTTGGATCAATCGTCGTAGAGGAGACTTCTCGCGCTCGATCGCTGAGGGGGGCGATCATTCTGGTGTTCTGCACTGGGAAGTCGTCCCGACAACTTAGCTCGGTCAACAAGTTCCATGGGGGCGCAGACCTCGTGTTGACGCACATCTTAGTGTTACAGGCCCTTTGCTGTTCCTTATCCGTATAAATGATGTGCGAGACAATCTGAACAGTCGCTTAGGTTGTTTGCAGATGACGCTGTCGGTTATCGACTAATAAAGTCATCAGAAGATCGAAACACATTGCAAAGAAATAGATAAATGGCTCTGAGCACTATGGGACTTAACATATGTGATCATCAGTCCCCTAGAACTTAGAACTACTTAAACATAACTATCTTACGGACATCACACACATCCATGCACGAGGCAGGATTCGAACCTGCGATCGTAGCGGTCACGTGTTTCCTCACTGTAGCGCCTAGAACTGCACGGCCACACCGGCCGGCAAACAAATTGCAACGACCATAAATAACGAAAAGTGTGAGGTCATCCACATGAGTGCTAAAAGTAATCCGTTAAACTACGGTCACACGATAAATCAGTAAAATCTAAAGGCCATACATTCAACTAAATACCTAGTATTACAATTATGAACAACTTAAATTGTAAGGAACAAACAGAAAATGATGTAGGGGAGGCTAACCCAACACTGCGTTTTATTAGCAGGTACATCGAAAAAGTGCAAAGAAGGCAGCATGTTTTGCATCATCGCGAAATAGGGGGGAGAGTGTCACTGAAATGATGGAGGATTTGGGATGGAGATCATTAAAAGAAAGGCATTTTTCGTTGCGGAGCAATCTTCTCACGAAATTCCAATCACCAGCTTTCTCCTCTGAATGCGAAAATATTTTGTTGACGCCTATCTAGATAGGAAGAAACGATCACTATGATAAAATAAGGGAAGTTAGAGCTCGTACAGCCGGTCGCTGTGGCCAATCGGTTCCAGGCGCTTCAGTCTGGAACGGCGCTTCTGCTACGGTCGCAGGTTCGAATCCTGCCTCGGGCATGGATGTGTGTGTGGTTAGGTTAGTTAATGTTTAAGTAATTCTAAGTCTAGGGGACTGATGACCTCAGATGTTAAGTCCCATAGAGTTTAGAGCCATTTGAACCATTTGAAGAGCTCGTACGAAAAAGATGTAGGTGTTTGTTATTTCCGCGCGCTATACGACATTTGGATAATAGAGAATTTTGAAGGTGGTTCGAAGAACCCTCTGCCAGGCACTTCAACGTAATTTGCAGAGTATCGATGTAGATGTGGGTGTAGATCGAGATGGCTAGTGATTGGTGAGCACATTGTAGCGGCACGAACTTGTCTTGGAGCTTACCATTTTATAGTTGTACACCACTTCAGTACCGTAAGATTCCAGATACGAAGAGAGGTTCTTTTCATTTTAGTCCCGACAAGGAACCACTACATAGTAAAATTCAGATTCGTAGGGTTTATTCACATTATAATGACACATTCCGACGCAGAGACATACAACACCTTAAAGGCTGCGCCAAAGACCAAATTGAGAGGGATGTACGAGGGTCGGTCAAAAAGTAATGCCTCCCATTTTTTTCTACTTAAAAAAATTAAGTTAAGTAAAAAATTTGAATTTGGCGCCATTCCTCAAACCTTCTTCTGCAATCCACTGCAGTAGTAACTTTCTGTGTCAACAGGTGGCAGCACAGCAGAAGTTTGTAAGATGGCCGACATCGATGTTCGTTTGAGACAGCGTTGTGTGATTGAATTCTTGAATGCAGAAGGTGAAACGCCCATACGCATTCATGAAAGACTGAAGAAGGTGTATGGTGTTGTGACAGTGGATGTCAGCACTGTTAGACGATGGGTTCGTCGTTGTAAGGAAGCTGAAGGGCAAACACCGTTGACTGACGAAAAGCGGAGCGGCAGGCCGGTGAGTGCAGTGACTCCACACAACATTCAGCAAGTTGATGACATCATTCGTGGTGACCGTCGGGTGACTGCAGATGAAGTGTGTCGCATTATTTCTCTTAGTAAAGGCAGTGTGATCACGATTATTAAACAATTGGGGTACTCAAAAGTTTGTGCACGGTGGGTTCCAAGAATGTTAACCGATCAGAATAAAGAGGCAAGGAAAACAATAGCCTCCCAACACTTGCAGCGCTTCCGTTTGGAGGGAGATGAGTTTCTGAAAAAAATTGTGACCGGGGACGAAACATGGGTGCATTTTTTTGAACCCGAATCAAAGAGACAGTCAATGGAGTGGCGTCACACAAGCTCGCCGAGGAAGAAAAAAGTCAAAACTGTGCGATCGGCAGGGAAAGTTATGGCAACAGTTTTCTGGGATACAGAGGGTGTGATTCTGGTTGATTTTTTGGAGCAGCACAATAAATTCTGTTCAATACGTCACAACCCTCAAAAAACTTAAAGCACGTCTTCAGCGAGTTCGCCCAACAAAATCAATGGCAGATGTTCTTCTTTTGCATGACAATGCAAGACCACACACCAGTCGTCACATCTCTGACGATATTGTCAAAATTGGATGGGAAGTTTTGCCTCATCCCCCATACAGCCCTGACCTGGCACCATCAGACTTCCATCTGTTTGGGCCACTAAAAGAAGCTCATCGTGGGATTCATTTTGAAGATGAGGAGGCCGTCAAAACATCCGTGCGTCAATGGCTTAGGAAGCAGAGCTGTGATTTTTACCATGCTGGGATACATGCCCTTGTTCAAAGATGGACCAAAACTGTAGAGATGGGCGGAGATTACATTGAAAAATGACAAAATGATCCTCAATGTTGTGGTTTTCAACCTATGTAATTGCATTTAAATTTCCTGACAATTAAACGTAGAAAAAAAAATAGGAGACATTACTTTTTGACTGAACCTCGTAGAATATAATCTCTGTAATGTGCATATTGGATTCTCTTTCGTTTCATACTCCAAGAAGGAGCTAAGAGACACTTTCGATTGTTGCCTTGTGGAGGACGGAGGTAATTTTGGAGTGTGCGGAAAGGCAGCCATGTTGTTAGTAACTATGATTTGTGCGACGAGCAGAGCAAGTTTATTGTCTTGTGAATAAATAATTTTCGTAACACTTCGATACTTCTCACTATTTTTTAAAGTGACGTAGCATTGTATTTCCTTGGTTTCCACCATCTTCGTGAAGTTAACCGATGCCGACTTAGGAAGGTACACACGGTCAACAAAGAGAAGAACATCGAGGGTGACTAATGAATTCATATTGTGGCAGAAGGACTAATTCTACGTCTAAGATGAGAACTTTGATTAAATCAACAGTGACGTAGAATTCAAAAATGTAATTAATCGGAATGGTAAATTATATTACAGGCATATTTCACGCAGCACTGAATTTGTCCGCATTCAAGCTGGTCAATACAGCCCGTAAAATAAAAGGCCTTTCAAAAGTTCTGAAGTTTCAATTCCATGTCCACAATTTTTCCTCTTTACAAAAAACCAATAAATTTAATTTTTTTTATTTATTTCGCCACAACATCTTGGAGTGAATGTGCAGCATGAACACATTATCCTTCCCTGGACATTATGCTTTTGCTGATTGACAACATTAGTCTAATATGATAGACAGTTAGTCTATTGGTTTTCTTGTGTACGAAGAAGACTTTTTGCAATAAATCACCAGTTGTTTTTTTTTTTACTTGAATTTCATTTAAAGAATTTAGTGTTCATTTCATTTGATTTGCATTATTAATTGTTTTTAAAATACAGTTATTAAGTAATTTTATACAAATTGTTCACCCTAGGACCTCATGTAAGGGCCAAATTTCAAGTAGCATATTTCCATTGTATTATGTATAGCAAAACTGTATGTAAAGGGATTTGTCAGAGTCTACATAGTCTCCGACTCTCGTAACGATTTCTAATCTCACATACATGTGGTACTGCAAGACTAACGCCTTGAACTGTTCCCATAACCAAAACTACAGAGGACTGAAGTCGAGGGAACAGGGGACCAAGGTGTGCCGCCTCCGCCCCAACCATTCCAAAAGACATGAAGCGTCAGCATCCGATATTCACACACATTGCAGATGAAATGTGCCATAATGCATAAACCACATCGGTAGTCTTCACTGATGTGGTACCTCCTCCGACAAGGTAAGCAAAATGTTAACAAGAAGTTGACGATAATGAGCTCCATTAAATGTTTGGAGTAGGATGTATGGCCCTAGTAACTTATCACCAAGAATGTCTATCCATTAGTTGACGGAGAAATGAGGTTGATGTACTCTTTGTACAGCAGCATAGGGGTTTTCATAAGCCCACACGTGCTGAGTATGGAAGTTCACAGCACGACCCTTTGTGAACCGCAGAGGATTAGAGAAATAAATTCTTCGTCGAAAACAGTGGACCTGCAGCACGCTTCTGTATGGGCCAATGACACAACTATGATAGGCTATCGTGGTCCTCTGGCATTAGTGCCTGGATGTGTTGAAGGCGTTGCGGATACAGCAATAGCTCAAACAGTTCCAGCCGGACAACATAATGACTTATGCCTTCTGTTGGTGTCAATCGCCAAATCCCCACACTGCGGTTGCACGTCTTTCGTCCAGCAAATCTGGTATCTCCTCCTCATTCTGAGGTGTGTGAACTGACTCATTCCGTCCACTATTCGTCTTTTGGAAGCTAGAAAATCCGTGTCCTTAAGAAGCCGAAAACTTTGGGTCAACAACTTATCGCATGGTACTCTGCAACGTGGGTATTTCTGCGTAGTGGGAACGGGCTTACGTTCTATTTCCAATTGCTAACCCGTAGCAGATAATTATATCCGTCATGTCACTTTAGAAGTAGTACGCTTCCATTGCTAACAAGCAGAAGAGAAATGGAAAATTTACCAACCCATTCGTGCACAGTGCAGTACAAATATCACAGTGACTGTAAACATTGCGATATGACTTACAGGGACTAGATGTTTGTCCGTGAATACATGTAATGTAGAATAACGTGATGCAATTCTGAAATGTATTTAAATGCCATACTCCAAATAAATAAATGCGATACATACCCATAGTTGCAAGCAATTTACTACAAAATAACACACACTAACAACGCTGAAACTATAGTACATGCAACACAACTGCCTGCAGATTACCCAGTGCTCAGACTTGTGTACACTGGAATACGTCAATACGGAAAGAAACGTACAGTAGTGAACGCCATTGACGGATCAAGGGTTGGGGTTCGGTTGTTTGGGGAAGGAGAGCAGACAGTGAGGTCATCGGTCTCATCGGATTAGGGAAGGACGGGGAAGAAAGTCGGCCGTGCCCTTTCAAAAGAACCATCCCGGCATTTGCCTGGTGTGATTTAGGGAAACCACGGAAAACCTAAATCAGGATGGATGGACGCGCGATTGAACCGTCGTCCTCCCGAATGCGAGTCCAGTGTGCAAGCCACTGCGCCACCTCGCTCGGTTCACGGATCATGGGGGCAGCACCTGTGGCCATACAGCATTTGTTTCCTTAATATCTTTCTTGCGTGTCAGGCGGACATATTCACACCCGAACGTCTTCAGCCACTATGGACAAGTGTAGATTTCTCACAAAGTATGCATTTCCAGACCCACGTTCAAGGTATTTTTTTCTTCTTCTTGTGGTTGGTATCACCTATCAAAATATTGGCCACTATTTCTCCAATATCCTGTGTAGGTATTCCACCCAAGAGTCTTCTGGCGTATTTGCTCTGGTGTTCCGACAGATATTTGCAATTTCGAGTTTTGAATGTGTAGGTGGAGTCAGGCGCAATGAACAGTATTAATTTCGACTGTCACGATGTGCCACTGTCGCCGCAAAGCGTCGGTTTGTTCCCCGTAAAAAAATTTAATTTATTTTCAAACAGGAATTTCACGTACCCATTCGGATGGACAGGCCACGAACTAGTCTACAACGTTATTCGCTTCATCCATTTGTATTAACAGGAGCGGGAAAACTCGAAAAATAACCGATACTCCAACAGCGACAAGGCCCTTCCCCAAATTGATTGCTACCGCCACTCTCCGTTTTCCAGTTTTACTGCTAATACGTATCGCTAAAACGAATACCATGCTGGACTAATCTCGGGCCGCTCTATCGAATGAGAATGTAAAATTCCGCTTCAAAAAGCATTTCGCGTGTAACGGAAACAAACCGAAGCTTTCCGTCGACGTGATAACCAGTACACGTTTGGACTGACTGCATCTACACATTTAAAATATCTACTGAAAAACCAGAAGAAATGTGCCTGAAGACTTTTAAGAGGGACATCCGGTACATTTATACACTGAAGTGGCAAAAGTCACGGAGCACGTCGTAACATCGTGTCGGACCTCGTTTCACCCAGTACAGAGCATCATCTCCGTGTGGCGTGTACTCAAAAAGTCGATAGAAGTTCCTTGCATAAATATTGCACGCTGCCTCTGTAGCCACACATAGTTACGAAACGCTGCCTCACCTGTAATCGAACACAGGCAGATGCAGCTCAAGTGCGTTCTGGGTACTGATACTCTAATAGAGGTGGTGATATCTGGCATAAAAGCTGAAACCTTACTGCCTGCAACAAATCGTCTCGTTTGCTGGATTTTTCCACGTGTAGAACATTCGCACTTACCTTTCTCAGAGATCCGTCCTGTTCCGCACCATTCTGTCGCAAGAGTTCCAGCCACTCATTGACGTTAAGTGGATTATGTTGTGGGTCAGCGGGTTCGATTTTCTCCAACTGTGATGGCCCCGCCAAGACATTCCTATTCTGCTCACTGTCCCCTCGTGAGCAGTCTCTGCTTTCGTGGTGTAACGTTCTCTGGCAGCACGCATCCAAAGTGAAAGTTAAAAGAACATTTCGATGTATAATGTTCATTGCAACAAATAATTTGTATGTATTTCTGTTAATTGTATTTCGAAAGGACATTTAAAAGATAATTATGAATTTTGCTATTATAAATGATTATTCAAAGACTGTGAAATACTATACGTGGCGGAGGATGTGAAAACCGCTACAGAAGAAAGGGTATGTTATCAAAAACGACAAAGACTGAACAAAAATTAGGTAAGATATAAATAGGCAATATATTGTAATAGAATCGCTTGTCTTCTGCACAGACTGAATGGGAGAGGAACCCGTAACGTTGCATTAGGCTCTTACGTAGTCTTCATTTGTCATAAGTCGATGATCGACGCCATTTGTAGCTGGGATTGTACACGGTGTGTAAAGATTTTAATTGTTTCTGTTAAAATATATTTATCTAGTAAAATCTGTTTGTCACAATTACTGCAAAGTTCGCACCGGACATTACCCATTTTATTTAAGAATTTCCAGCATTTTATTGGATATCGCTGGCGGTACGGAGCTGAGCCGTGAGCGAGCATTCTGCAACAGCGGCAGATTAAAATATACCATCGCAATAACGACCACATCCTAAAAAGGGTACAGGTAGAGGTGAACGAAAATAAAAAAGTGTTTCTTTTCACAGCATTCCATACGCAGAATACAAAGAGATAGTAGATTTTATCTTTTGCATTCACAGGTGGATACAAGCTGCAGCTCTTTTAAATTTTCATTCAAAAAGTGATAAATTCTGAACATATCGTGAAGTGTATTTAAAAGTGGATAATTCTTCAGGAGAGCTTAGCAATATAAAAAAGAATTCATAAAGTAAAGATAGTCTTATGCTTCAAAGCTAGTCGGGCTATATCCAGTAAACAAAAATCCACTGCAACGTGAAAATCTTTGCTAAGTTCGATGGAAAATGTTATTTTCATTCTTGTACAAACAGCTTTAGACCTTGAATAAAAATAAAACTTGAATCATTATTTTGGGAACTTTCAAAGTAATTCGTTTTTTTAATCTGCAATAGAATATATCATACGTAAAGTAATAATCACAGATGAAAAATTTATTGCAACCTTTGAAACCTCCCTTTAGAAAAATTTATGAATGATTGTGCTGATAATCTCCTTTACGTTATTTGATTTTCAAACAGCTGAACAAAACTGAACGTACTCAGACATTTCTCTTTATTTACTCTGATCATCACTAAACGGACACACAATATTTTTAGTGCAACGCAATCTGACTTATATAATCCCTACAAAAGAATGGCCCCGACTAACAATAACCTATACCTTTCATGAATCACTAACCTCATAAAAATCTTCCTTACTCGAACTACTGCAATATAGCGAGCGCCAGTACTGCCAGCTACATAAAAGATTCTAACTATTGAAGGCACTATATATATATATATATATATATATATATATATATATATATATATATAAAGTTCCTGACATTCAGTCCTACAAATTTACTGTGTCTGATGGACACACGTCCAGATCATCCGCTCTCAAAACTCTGCCATCTCTCTCCTCACATCCAACACTGCTGGCGGCTCACCTCCAACTGCGCTACGCTAAGCGCTGTTCACATCCAACTGCCCAACACTACAATAGCGAATATTTCAACAATGCCAACCAGCCACAGACTGCACACAGCACAATCAGTGATTTTCATACAGAGCGCTATGTGGCGTTACCAACATAAAAACCTAAACAGCCTACTTACACCTTTCATTTCTCATGTCCATCCACGTATATGTTAAGTTCAATCTCAACGGTTTCCCAATCAAATTAAACGCAAAAACCAAAGAAAGTTTAAAACCAGACGGTCAGCTCCCGAATAATTAAAACAGACAGAAACGCATTAAAGTGGTTTCTGATCCCACTGCTTCCAGGGTTTTGTGATTGCGTTCGTGTGCCTCTTCATTTCTGTACTGATTTGCCCTATCTTTTTCTATTCCCCAGTTGTTCCCAAATTACTGCCACCCGTTATTGCCACCACTCCGCTGATCCCAGCCCGTATTCGGTCTCACTACGACCGTCCGTTGTTGTCGCTACTACATCTACATTTATACTCCGCAAGCCACCAAACGGTGTGTGGCGGAGGGCACTTTACGTGCCACTGTCATTATCTCCCTTTTCTGTTCCAGTCGCGTATGGTTCGCGGGAAGAACGACTGCCGGAAAGCCTCCGTGCGCGCTCGAATCTCTATAATTTTACATTCGTGATCTCCTCGGGAGGTATAAGCAGGGGGAAGCAGTATATTCTATACCTCATCCAGAAACGCACCCCCTCAAAACCTGGACAGCAAGCTACAACGTGATGCAGAGCGCCTCTCTTGCAGAGTCTGCCACTTGAGTTTGCTAAACATCTCCGTAACGCTATCACGCTTAATAACCCTCTGACGAAACGCGCCGCTCTTCTTCGGATCTTCTCTATCTCCTCTGTCAACCCGATCTGGTACGGATCCCACACTGATAAGCAATACTCAAGTATATGTCGAACGAGTGTTTTGTAAGCCACCTCCTTTGTTGATGGACTACATTTTCTAAGGACTCTCCCAATGAATCTCAACCTGGTGCCCGTCTTACCAACAATTAATTTTATATGATCATTCCATTTCAAATCGTTCCGCACGCACACTCCCAGGTATTTTACAGACAGAAACGCATAAAAAATGGTTTTTGATCCCACTGCTTCCAGGGTTCTCGTGACCGGCTTCGTGTGCCCCTTCATTCCTGTACTGATTTACCCTACGTTTTTCTATTCCCCAGTTGTTCCCAAAGGAACTACGGTGGCCGCATCCGGTCAGTCGCTCTGGTCTAGGTTTTCGACTACGCCCGCAACTGGAATCGTGCGTTTGCGCACCGCATGACTAGATCGTATACTTAGACACATACTGCCCCAAATCGTACTCGAACTCTAATTGCACCGCTTTAAATGCTTCCACATCATCCTTTCATTTTGCAAAAAAATTGCTCTGAGCATTATGGGACCTAACATCTGAGGTATCAGTCCCCTATAACTTAGAACTACTTAAACCTAACTAACCAAAGGACATCACACTGAAGCGCCTAGAACCTCATGGCTACACCGGCCGGCTGCATTTTGCAGCTGGGATGATGTGACATATGTGGGTTGGCATTATAGTCAGGCAAATACTGATAAGCTCTGCTGGTCCGAACGTATAAAATAAAAATTGATTAGCATGTACCATGTGTTCGAGCAAACGGGCGGCGCACGTAAATCCAGAATATTTAAAGAAGAGTATTACGATAGTGTTGTGTGGGCTCGTGCAGCCTCCGACCAATAGGCTGAAAGGAGTGTGTGTGAGTGAATTCCTAAAGTACCAAACTGCTGAGATCATCACTTACACTAACCCCAACTCAGAACAACACACAACCCATGCAAGAGGCAGGACTCGAACATCCGGCAGGAAGGGCTCTCAATCCGTGACGTGGCGATTCAAACCACGTGGCTACTCCACCCGGCGCTGAAAGGAAAACCTGCCGAAATTCCCTTACTGTTGCACAACGCCGCGATCCGGTCCTCATTGGCATAGCAGGTTCCCCTGCTAAGAAACAACGCACGAATTCAGTTGTGTGTGCTGGGCCACACTGCGGAAAGCACAAATTCGAACAGTTCCGACTAGGCATAGGGGTGAATTCAGTTAACCGAGTTCAGGAACAACTCAAACTCACGTAGTGAAAGGAAATGCTTAAAACTGAAGCTTTGCATTTCTCTCGCGAAAGTCTGTCCTCCGACGCGAGAGCCTCCCGCAACATTGCTTTCCCTGTAATCGCACTTATCCTCCTGTTCCGAGTCCCTCTTTGCACCTTATTCCCTGAGGCTCCACCTCCATCAGCCCCTATACATCTACATTTACATGGATACTCTGCAAATTATATTTAAATGGCTGGCAGAGGATTCATCGAACACCGCGCGACCGTTACGGTCGCAGGTTCGAATCCTGCCTTGGGCATGGATGTGTGTGATGTCCTTATGTTAGTTAGATTTAAGTAGTTCTAAGTTCTAGGGGATTGATGACCTCAGATGTTGAGTCCGATAGTGCTCAGAGCCCTTTGAGCCATTTCATCGTACAACCTTCACAATTCTCTATTATTCCAATCTCGTATAGAGCGCAGAAGAAACGAACATATACATCTTTCAGTGCGAGGTCTGGTTTCCCTTATTTTATTATGCTGACCGTTTCTCCCTATGTTGGTCTCCGTCAGCAGAATATTTTAGCATTCGGAGGAGAGCGTCGGTGATTGAAATTTCGTAGGAAGCTTCCTCCGCAACGAAAAACGCCTTTGTTTTAATGATCTTTATCCCAAAGTCTCCAACATTTCAGTGACACTCTCTTCCCTATATCGTGATAATACACTTTTTCGATGCACAGCATCAGTCCTATATGGTAAGGATCCCACATCGCACAGCAGTATTCTAAAAGATAACGGACAAGCATTGTGTAGGCAGTCTCCTTAGCAGATGTATTACACTTACTAAGTCTCCTGCCAGTAAAGTGCAGTCTTGGGTTAGCCTTCCCCAGAACATATTCTGTGTGTTACTTACAATTTAAGTTGTTCGTAATAATAATTCCTAGGTATTTAGTTGAATTTACGGCCTTTAGATTTGTCTGATTTATCGTGTAACCGAAGTTTAACGGATTACGTTTAGCACTCATGTGGATGACCTCACACTTTCCGTTATTTAGGGTCGATTGCCAATTTTCGCACCATCCAGATATCTTTTCTAAATGGTTTTGCAATTTGTTTTGATCTTCTGATGACTTTATTAGCCGATAAACGACAGGGTCATCTGCAAACAATCAAAGACGGCTGCTGATATTGTCACCCAAATCGTTTATAGAGATGAGGAACAGCAAAGGACCCTGGAGAACGCCAGGAATCACTTCTGTTTTACTCGATGACTTTCCGTTAGGTACTACGAACCCGGTCTTTGGGTACGGATCTTTCGTCGAGCGAACAGTTGCATGTAACTGTTAAGTATGGAGCTATTGCACCACCACACTCTGACAGGAACCTAATTGGTATACACTCTGGGACAGAAGACTTGCCTTTGTTAAGTAATTCAAGTTGCTTCACTACTCCAAGGATATCTACTTCGACGTTACTCATGTTGGCACCTGTTCTTGTTTCGAATTCTTGAATATTTACTTCGTGTTCCTTTGTGAAGGCATTTCGGATAACTTTGTTTAGTAGCTCTGCTTTGGCAGCACTGTCTTCCATAGTATCTCCTTGCTATGGCGCACTGATTGTGTCTTGCCGCTAGCATACTTCACATACGAACAGAATCTGTCTGAATTTTCTGCCAGGTTTGGAGATAAAGTTTCGTTGTGAAAACTATTATAAGCATCTCGCATTGAAGTCAGCGCTAAATTTCGAGTCTCTTTAAAAGATCGCCAATGTTGGAGATTTTGTGGCCGTTTAAATTTGGCATGATTGTTTCGTTGTTTCTGCAACAGTGTTTTGACCCGTTTTGCGTACCAATGAGGATGAACTGCGTCGTTTGTTAATTTATTTGGTGTAAATCTCTGAATTGCCGCCGATACTATTTCTTTGCATTGAAGTGACATCTGGTCTGCAGTGACATTATTAATGTGGAAGGAGTGGAGGAAGATGTTGTGTGAATTTTTATCTGCTTTTTTGAATAGGTATATATTTCGTTTGTTTGTGGAGGACTTGCGGGTCTGGGTACGTTCAATAATACCAGTATTCGTTTTAATCCTCATTACTAGTTCAGGATTATTCCTTGTTAAGAGGTAAAGCGTGTTTTCACAACCTTTTACTATTCATGAAGTAACTGCTCGAAATAGTTGTCGGAGAAAGCGTTTAGCAAAATTTCGGATGCTGTTTTATGCGTACCTCCGGAATTAAACATGTATTTGCACTAACATATCGAGGATAGATTAAAGGCACCACGAACTATATTTGTATGAGTCGGGTACGAGTTTGAAATTAAATAATAACTGGATCCTTTTACCGACCTCCCAATTCAGATGATAACCCGTCTTTGAACCTTTCAGCTACTGTGAGTTTGATTCCGGTTGCCAAGAATGAAGTAGACTGTCCTCTGTGCATACTAATTCGCAGGAACTATTTCGGGACAACCTGCTTCGAGGTGAGCCACACGTTTTTTCAAGTCACGGGCTACGTATCGTCCTCTCTGGACGAGACCTGGGTATTGCTCACAGTAGCCGGCAGTCTTGTTTATCGCCACCGCCTGCGGCCGAACTGCTGTTCGCTGTCTCTGCAACATTAACTCCCTGCTCTCGGCAGCTCTTTGGAGCAGGAACTCGGGCACAGCAAACGACAGAGTACGTATCGCGCTGATTCTCTGCTCTGCCTGACCCTTAGTGGCTTCATCAAATAGCTTTTCATTCACTTTCCTCGGCTCTTTAAATTTCTCTTCAGTCGCTTCGTGAGTTCACCGACCGGCACAGTGGTTGTTTGAGCATAGTGGAAAAAGAATTTGCATGCCGTTAATACAATACTAAATCTAACCACATTACATAACATCGTTAAATGAACCTGTATAATTAATCAATGGATTGTGAATTTGGCACATTAGTTCTACGCATTCCTCTCTCTGGGTACTTCGCTATCACTGTCTTTTTGTGCACCATATAAAAATCAGGCTAATATTTCAAAGAAAGAAGCCGTTAAGAGCATCGAGCTGCAAGTCTGGCAGCTATATGGTGCGTTCTAAAGTAGTTAGAGGACACACGATTTCAGTTTTCATGAAACACATTTATTCAAAAATAGCTACAAAGAATTATGGGTGGACATTCTGTAGATATACTTAAGTGGTGCCTGAACACGAAATAAACTAATCTGATCTGGTAAGAAGAAATTACATAGCGCAATTTAACTATGCATACGTGAGGGAAAATAGAGGAAAGGGAACAGAAACATATGACTTCACTTATCCAATCAAGCTTCACACGAAAACAACGAAATTCAGAGGAACATTACCTACATTGCCTGCATACACTAACTGCAAAGGGGTTTACACCGATTGAAACATCTTGTTACAGCAAATACACCACCTGAGAATTCACGCAAGCATCATGAAAAGAAGTCATCTGAGTTGCACATCCAACTGTTTCAAACAGATGTAAGTGAAAATCGCTAAATGTATACAGTCAATGAGAGAACACCACTGTAAGAACGAATAGATCATGAATCACACCGAATTCATAATAAAACTAGCAAGGCGGAAGGCCCCAATGATTCGAGAAACGTATGGCCCCCCATTAAACAAAGGCAGCTGCTACACGTTCCCACAAAACACGTAAATGCAGTAACGCAAATTTTCACCCATCACTTATCAGTTAAAATAACACGGACCAACTATTGAGATTCAGTAATAGAGCGCCACGCTCACAGAATAAAGACAACTCGAGAACACAGCAGAAAATAGAACATGCGATAAAAGTACAATACACGAAGTAAATATCGCACATACACGAAAACACAAGTTCTGTCATATTCACAAAGCTTTAAAGCACATTAACTCAGGCTAACCATATCCCGTAGAGCGCATTGACGCCACAATAGTAGAAAGGAACAAAGCAAACTCCGGTTACTGATAAAATCATAGACTCAAGCATTGCCTATCAAGAGCAATATAAAGCAAGAAGTAATCGAAACACTTCATTCAGGCCAAGAGCTTTTCCGAACGGCTCCACGCATGAAGACCACGTTTGAAGCTACGACCTATCTCGTCACTTGTAGGAGAGGGCTCACTTAAGAGCACAGCTACATCCACCGAGTTCAGTCCGGAACCGCGCGACTGCTACGGTTGCAGGTTCGAATCCTGCCTCGGGCATGGATGTGTGTGATGTCCTTAGGTTAGTTAGGTTTAAGTAGTTCTAAGTTCTAGGGGACTGATGACCTCAGATGTTAAGTCCCATAGCGCTCAGAGCCATACATCCACCGACAGCCACCGCTCGGCTCGGAGCGCATGGAAAGCCCACACGGGAAACGGACAATACCAACTTGACAACCACGAAGCTGTCGAACAGCACCGATAGACCTCTTTGTCCACGTAAGAGGTACAAAACTGGTTATCCTGTGCTTCTAGCAGACGAAAAGCAGCTCGAGTACCAAACGCAAGACAAACCTGAAAAAGACACATAAAAAGACCTGGTCACACAAGGTAGGCTAATGGACGAACTTTATAAATATGGGTCTCAATTACACATGGAATATAAATGGATCACTTAAAGTACTGACATACTGATGCGCAGAACAAGTTGCTTGCACTTAACGTCAGATTATCACTGAAACTTCTCAGTCCTTCTGGGAGAGTTAGTAGAACCAACTGCAGACAAACAGAATCAAACAGGGCAACAGTCTTATCAAGCGACACTACAGAGACATTTCAACATATCATAAACACACTAATTATAATCCTTCATGCAGTGATTTTTGCGTTTTTCTCTTGTGGAGTTACGAGGTACTTTTATTGATATGAGCGTCCACTATCTACATCTGTATCTACATGGATAGTCTGCAAATCACACTTAAGTGCCTGGCAGAGGGTTCATCGAACCACCTTCACAATAATTCTATATTATTCCAATCTCGAACAGCGTGGCGGAATAACTAACACGTATATCTGTCAGTGCGAGCTCTCATTTCCCTTATTTTATTATGATGATCGTTTCTCCCTATGTAGATAAGCATTAACAAAATATTTTCACGTTCGGAGGAGAAAGTGACTGACTGAAATTACGTGAGAAGATTCCACCGCAACGAAAAACGCCTTCGTTTTGATGATGTCCTCCCCTAACTATGTATCATGCAGTGACTCTCTCTCCCCTATTTCATATTAATACAAAACGAGCAGCGCTTCTTTGAACTTTCTCGATGTACTCCGTTAATTCCATGTGGTAATGATCCCACACCGCGCAGCAGTACTTCGAAAGGAGACGGACAAGCACAGTGTAGCTAGACTCTTCAGTAGATCTGTTATATATTCTAACTGTTCCGCCAAATAAACGCAGTCTTTGGTTTGTCTTCCCTTCATCATTTTCTCTCTCTTCTTTCCACTGAAGTAGTTCGTAACTGTAATTCTTTGGTATTAATTTGAAATTACGGCTTTTAGATTTGATTGATATATCGCGCAGCCGATGTTTAACGGATTCCTAGTAGCACTCTTGCGGATAACCCCACACTTTTCATAACTCTGGGCCAATTGCCAACTGCCAACTTTCGAACCATACAGATATCTTTACTAAATCGTTTTGCAACTGATTTCGATCTTCTGATGACTTTACTAGGCATTACCTACAAACAGTGATCGTAGATGGCAACTACTTGTGATCGCAACAGAGTTTCACTAGACACAGGGAGAAGAACATTTTTCCGTAACACATCCGTCAGTAGTTCTCTTTGATGAACAGGATAAGCTTCACTTCAGCAACTGCTTCATTTCTGCACAACAATAGGGCGTCTCACGGGGACCTAGGAGCTATAAAGGGCTTGGAAAATACCTGTCGGCTAGTCTCATAGTCATTATACCGAAGATGCTTATTTTGCTGTAGTTGGTTTTGTGGGACCGAGAATTCATTGGGATCTTCTCTTGCAATGCTGCGTGGTGATTGCCCTTTAATCGCCTTGATGAGCTCCGGTCTTATTGCCAAAGGAAATTCAAACTGAGTTCTAGGATGTTAGAAATGCATAAGATCCAAAGATGATGAGATGTAGATTGTTTACATAGGAAAGTATTACTTTGCTTATGTCACCCAGAAATACTGCCACAGAGTGTTGTGTATAGAGTGACTAACTTATACTTCTCCACAGTACTGCTTGTGAGTCAGGTAGATCTGTGGCACTTAGGTTATCTGAACATGAGAGAAACTACAGATTAAGAAAGAAAGGTTAAACCTTTGCTGATTATCTGATAACAGAAAACCAATAGCTCAAGTTATGTTGATTGTAAGATTTTACATTCTGTAAAGAATATCAAAACGATGATCCTCCTGGAAATACTTGAAATGAAGAAACATGTGACTCAGAAAGTCATGGTAGTATTAAATGACAAAACTCAGTTTCCTTGGGTCTCTGAGTGGAGGACCATCCTGCAGGTGATGTGCTGTTAATTAGGTAGGTTTGTTGCAGATACTGCTCACCTCTCCAGAGGCATATTTTGTAGCGCTGTTCTACAAACACAGTAGCTTTGATTGGAAGCATCAAAATATTGCTATGACATCACAATCGACGATGTATTTGGTATTTATGTATCACAGTGTGGTATTTGTTATACATAGAATATCTTTGGTTGGAAATTCTTTATTATGTATTAGACGTGACGTCACTATTTCTACCAATTTGTTCATTTCTAACACTATAACGTAACACACACACTAGTAATGGAGTGGTGGCTTAGCAGTGATCCGTAAATCGGGACCACGCTGGACTGTGATTGGCAGATAGAGTCACAATGGCGACGTGACGTCGGGAAAACTATGGTGGAAAATACGTAAAATTGTGGAAAATCTGGTAGCAATAAGAAAACGAATGATAAATACGTAAAACTGGGGAATATACAAAAAAATATTAAAATGGGTGAAAACTACAAAAAATATGAAATAATGAGAGTACTTCCTGGATGCGGCATCCGCTGGTGCCTCTAATTATATAATACTGGTATTAACAAATATAACTCAAGTGACGTGACTTAACGTAATTCGTTACAAACAAATAGCCACTGGCTGATGCTCCCCCCGTGCTCTGGAGTAGTCCCTCGCACTCAAGTGTCCCAGTTATAAAAGAGGGGAGGAGGGGGTGCTTGATCCTCATTGGTTAGAGGGAAGAGTAAGTGAGTCGGTTGCCGTCACCTTTGTCACATGACACAGTTGCCTCGATGACTACTCTGGGGACTTAATCAATTCCCACTGGTTCTCGGGGAATAGGGAGGGGGGGGGGGGTGTTTACCAAGCATTCCCAAGTTGGTAACCTGACACCTAATGTATGATATTTGCAGATTCGACACACCTATCCTGCAGTCCTCCATTGCCTCAATAGACACCTCTGCTGGCCAACGTCCCGTACTGAACAGAAAGACTTGCTATGTGGGTCCCATTAAATAATGTAGACGGCATTAGCACATCTGCATCTTAGCAGGATGACCAACTGAAAATAGAATGTTTGCAGTGGTGCACACGTACATTTAGATTGGAGATCTGCACCTCAATATTGCACATAGACCGAGTATTGGGGACAGAAGACGCCAAATAAATTGTTTCAGCGCAGTGGCTCCTGGGTAGCGTATGGCATGATAAACTGACCTTATGGCATCTTCCTCAACCGAATCAGTGCATGGCATCTAGGAGAGAAGGAGCGCAACGTCAAACTGATAAATGGGCTCATACTGTCAAGTTGTTTGTAATTTGAAATGATTGTGTAATCACTAAAATAGCGTCCACATGCAGTAACCACTCAGAGACGGCAGGTGCAGCTCTAGCAGTAGAGGGTGTACGCATAGCGTGTCAGGGGACGCGGAAAACGGTGCAGTCATTGATAGAATTCGGAAAAGGAGAGACTGAATTGTCGCCCAAAAGGACACGACAATTGCTTTTCGCGCCAGGGATGGAAACGGGTAAGTTAAAAAATTGTTTGCTGTCACCGTGGCTGAAGCATAAAGCGCACGGTAAGACGGCGCTAACCAAACCTGGCGCCAGTGGAAGTGTAGTGCAGCACGCCCCACAGATGACAGGAGTGAATGATGGCTGTGGAGACGTGTACGGCCGAGTAGACGAGCAGCTGTTGGGCAGCTGGCCGCCCATCCAAGCCGAGGGGCTGCCGACTGCGTTTCCTCAGCGGCCGTTCACCAGACGTTGCTGTGTCTGAACCTCTACAGCAGGCGCCCGCTTCAGGTCTGCATGCTGACCGCTGTTCGTCGTCGACAGAGGCTGGGATTCGCAGCCCAGTACCGTAATTGGATGTCCACCCAGTGGTAACAGGTGGCCTCATCACGTGGTTCCCGTTTTTATGGTCCACTAGACTTACCGCTGCTGGCGTGTATGGCTAGAAACATCTAAAAGAAAACACCCTGCAACAGTCGTCAGAAGAGTCCAGGCACGGAGGCGGGAGCGTTGTGGTATTGGGAACGTTTTCATGGCATTCCCTGAACAGTTTTGTGAACTAAACGGCATTCGTCATCTAACAAGTGCTCCGTTTCACCCGCAGACCAGCGGACAAGCAGATCGCTTCATACGGACTTCCAAATAACAGTGGCCAAGCTTCTCACCACCTACACATACATTTACTATAATACAGAATAAAATCTGATTAATAGTTTAAATTAAAAACCTCGGAATGGTGTTTTATTGTAAAATGGTAAAATTATTAAGATTCTAATAGGGAACAGGCGCTGCAACTCTTTTCCGCCTCCTATCGCTCCCACCCACGAGACGGACCATCACAGCCGGAACTTCTGCACGGCCGCAGCCATCGGTCGGTACTTCACTTGCTACACCCACCACAGCATCCGGTGTCGCGAAAGGGCCGCAGGTACCGCTTCGTGCCGCGTAATCTTGTTTTTTTTTTTTCACAATTTATGGCAACAGTGAGCGCTGGGGCAAGAGGCGTGGTTCAGGAACGCATTGGCTCTTTACATATTTGACTGCAGCTCCCAATGGTCTGCACCGCCGCCATCAGAACAAAATTCGTGCGTGTCATTTCTCCGCGATTCTGCTGCTTTTCTTCCCCCATGTTCACTGCCTCATAGGGGCGCACGGCCTTCGCAGATGCCCACTGGTGCCACCAAGGAACGGATGGACGATACGCCCTCGCCCTGACCGTACCCGCTCGCTGACCCAATGAAGCTGGACAAGGCATCAGTATCGCCGTCGCCCTCGTCGCCCCAGGACACGCCCTTAGGCCTGGATATGTGGCCTGGCAGCAGTTTTCTGGAGTACGTTGCTGTTGCCTCACAAGCCAGAAGGCAGGGTACAGCCAGGAGCACGCCATCCTCCACAGCTACGGCTCCTGGCTCATCTCTACGTTCAGCATTCTGCCTCCCTCCCCATTGTCGTTCACTGCCTCACTACACGGCAACAGTGCCTCCCCCCCCCCCCTCCCCGAAATGGCGCAATGTGCTGGCATAAGCTCTCGCCAGTACAGCAGGTGACACAGGCTCGCTTGCTCCGGTGCCTACAGTCAATCTTCTCACAACATCTATCAGAAGAGAGGCCAAAGACACACTCGCAAACAATGCGCCGCCAGCGCTCTCTCGACCACCAATATTTAGATCGCCGCCGCAGATTGGGGGGAGGGGGGGGGGGGAAGTCAGCAGGCGTCCAGTGAGTCAACGAACTGAGTCATCAGTCACAGCCTAGTGGGGGTCAAAATCGCAGTTAGCTCAGCCTCTAGCTCACAGTTAGTCAGTACCTAGCCATCAGAATAGTGTGCATAGTCCATGTCTTGCGTGAAGTAAAAGTCGGCTATCTTAAGTAACTTCTTGTTCTTATAAGTAAAGAACCCTGTTAATACATGCATGAACTTTTTGTTATAGAAGAGGATACTGGCCACCAAACAACATGCTCTCCTTGCTTCCCACGGTACAAGCCTACAGTGACAACAAGACGACACAAAATCCCTTGAATGATCTTGTCATTCTGGAAGCCACAGTGGATCAACACAAATATGCTTCGATGTCAACCTCTACATGCAGTTTGTTTTTCCTAGGCGCTATGGCATCTACCAGCAGGACAATGCAACGAGTCACACAGCTCACAGTGTACGAGTGGTTTCGAAGAGTGGCTGGATGGGGCTGCTCGTTCCATGCTTGCTCAGCTGAGACAAGTAGCCAGGCTGGCCACGGCTGTAGACTTGGCACGGCTCCACATCCCTGCCGGTACCTTCCAGAACCTCAGCGGCTCTCTTCCCACGCGTCTCCCAGCACTCTTAGCCGCAAAGTCATCCGACAGATGGTCACATTAATGTGAGTGCACATTGGAAGTCACAGGCAGCACTGCAGCCCTGCACGCCTTAGAGCTGAAGAGTGGGAAGCAATCAGGGCGCCATGGTTCTCAGACTCTTCGTACCTCCTGTAAACCTCCAGAGGCAAAGAAGTAAGGAAGGCTGCATAGCACTGGCGTAACGGGATATTAAGGTTTGTGTTGGGATAGCAACTTTCTAACGAAATACGACACAATTAAATAAGAAACAGCTCGAATATATCGCTCTTGAATATTATAAGAATTCTCAACATTATTAAGTACCGTACAAAAATTTTATTACCATTAACGTATTCACTGGCATTGAAATGCATAGTGTTAAGGCCTTGGCCATGTATGTGTGTAATGTCCTTAGAACTACTTAAACCTAACTAACCTAAGTTCTAAGTGACTGATGACCTCAGATGTTAAGTCCCACAGTGCTCAGAGCCATTTCGTAGAGGCCTGTAAGCGTAAAATCGTTAGTTCGAATTTCGCTATTAGCAACCACTTTTACTTTTATTTAAATACCGAATTTATGATGATATGGAAACAGTTCTTATCAAGTATCGAATCACATTTTTCAATAAAAAATAACGTACTTTTTTTAAATTTATTGGGTACAAAAATGCAAAACATCAGATACAAAATAAACCCTATTTTTATTTCTAGAGATTGAACTGCGTTGTTGATGTACAACTTTCTTATTTAATAAACGCATTTCGCCTCTCTATATCAAATTTTTACGCGGCCACTAATTTCAAATGGAGAGATTTTATTTAAAGACTATGAGATAATGTCAGTTAATAACATTTCCATTTGTTAATAAATGTGAAACATAAATACTAAAAATAGACATTGCTACTAGCAAGATTCGAACCACAGCTACGCTCCTTTTTACTTTTCCCATTTAGCTCCGTCTTACGCTCACCATAAAAAAATTCCTAAGTCGATGGAGGCTTGTAGCTCGTAACGGTATTTTCCTCACAGGATTCGACCTGATTCGTCTTCCAGAATGCTTAAGTAACCCTCTAAAACTATAACCCGGTCTTTGTACAAGGTGAGCTGCTTCGTGAAAAGCAGAGAAACAACTTCTTCATGCAAAAGAATGGAATAAACTGTGAAGTAACACTCCTCTTCGCAAAATTGTTAAACATCGTCACGCGAAGAAAGGAAGTTATAACAACTTACTCTGGAAGACAACAAGAAAAAGGCTCCTCTTCACACGAAAACAAGCAATAACAACTCTTCTTAAAAAACAATCAAAATACATGTACAGCGAGCATTAATCTATTTTACTGGGAGAAATTTCTAGAAAATTGCAGAAAAATTATTTCTATTTCTGTTGTAAGTTGGTTATTAAAACTACTGTTGCAGATTTAAGTAGTCACTAACGCCCGTTGTGTCTCTCGTTGAAGTGAGTATGTAAGGGACAATGTGAGTCACGTACCACACGCAAATGTTGTGTTAGAACTGCTAATCCGATAGTAATATACACTGAAGAGCCAAATAAACTGGTACACCTGCCAAATATCGTGTAGGTCCACCACGAACACACAAGTGCCACAGCACGACGTGGCATGGACTCGACTAACGTCTGAAGTAATGCCGGAGCGAACTGACGCTGTGAATCCTGCAGGGCTGTCCATAAATCCATAAAAATACGAAGGGGTGGAGATCTCTTCTGAACAGCACGTTGCAAGGCATCCCATATATGCTCAATAATTTTCGTGTCTGCGCACCTTGGTGGCCAACGTAAGTGTTTAAACTCAGAAAAGTGTTCCTGGAGCCACTCTGTGGCAATTCTGGACGTGTAGGGTGTCGCACTGTCCTGCTGAAATTGCCCACGTCCGTCGAAAAGCACAATGAAGGTGAATGGATGCAGGTGATCAGACAGGATGCTTAGGTACGTGTCAGAGTAGTATCTAGACGTATCAGGGGTCCCATATCACTCCAACTGCATTGAAATTCGCAGCAATTTTCGGAAGAACTGCACTTCTGTCACAATGAACGATTCTCTTCGATCGTCGTTGGTCCCGTTCTTGCCGAATATTTTTCCGGCCACAGCGATGTCGGGAATTGTATGTTTTGCCGGATTTCTGATATTCACGGTACCCTCGTGAAATCCTCGTACGGGAAAATCCCCAATTCTTCGCTACCTCGGAGATGCTGTGTCCCATCGCTCGTGCGCCGACAGTAACATCCCGTTCAAACTCACAATCTTGACCTATTGTAGCAGCCTTGACAGATCTAACGACTGCGCGAAACACTTGTCTTACGTAGGCGTTGCCGACCGCAGCGCCGTATTCTCCCTGTTTACATACCTCTCTGTTTGAATACGCATGCCTATACCAGTTTCTTTGGTGCTTCAGTCTATTTTCTAGCGGTATGGTTGAAGGCGCCGTGTGCGTGACACGGGCCAATCTTTCCGCTGCACACTCACTTGCGGAGGAATATATTAAGAAGATATCTATAAGAGTTCTGTGAAGGTTACAAAATTTCCGAGTATATTAAGCAAAGGCGATTTTTCAACCTTTTTTGAGAACTGTGTCGTACTATACGTACGCAAGGAAGTACACGTGCGACCACTGACCTTGAACTGCGGTAGGTATGAAGGAAGTGGCAGAGGACAATTCAGCAAGGTCCTCTCGTCTGCCTCAGAGCAGGTCACAGCAACGGAGCGTACCCGGTATCGGGACATCATTGTCGTTTCTTTCGTGTCAGATGCGCTACTTGAAATTTCTCTATAGAACGTAAGAACACGTTTACAAGAAATTGTTGGTCCACTTTATCACTTTTGATGCAATTTTTGTGATGGCGTAGGGCCCTATCGCAGGTCAAAAACGACACACTCAGCAAATGTTCGTTAAAAAAATCGTTAGTAATGCGAGCAATATCGTTTCTTTTTTGCGAGTTAGTAGTATATCGGTGAAATATAGTAATGGAAATCCTAATCACTTACAGTCTTGCCCAGTAACCCTCGCAATACTCGCAATACCAGGGGAGAGTGAGGGGGGGGGGGTTACTTTGTACCCACCTTTCGAAATTATTGAAATCTACTCGGGTACTTTATTTTCTTAAGTTTTGTAAAAAATGTTTATTGTTTTTGATGAAATCTTCTTAGATTTTATGATTGTTTTACATTTTTCGTTTACGCTTAATCGGAAATTTTAAGTTGAAGGGAGGTGGTCATGAAGTCTTACCCCCTTGGTAGTAGATGAGACTTCCCACAATGTTTGTCTTACTCCACAAATAAAAGCGTTATATGACCTTAGAACACATGGAAATTACATTCCTGGAAATGGAAAAAAGAACACATTGACACCGGTGTGTCAGACCCACCGTACTTGCTCCGGACACTGCGAGAGGGCTGTACAAGCAATGATCACACGCACGGCAAAGCGGACACACCAGGAACCGCGGTGTTGGCCGTCGAATGGCGCTAGCTGCGCAGCATTTGTGCACCGCCACCGTCAGTGTCAGCCAGTTTGCCGTGGCATACGGAGCTCCATCGCAGTCTTTAACACTGGTAGCATGCCGTGACAGCGTGGACGTGAACCGTATGTGCAGTTGACGGACTTTGAGCGAGGGCGTTTAGTGGGCATGCGGGAGGCCGGGTGGACGTACCGCCGAATTGCTCAACACGTGGGGCGTGAGGTCTCCACAGTACATCGATGTTGTCGCCAGTGGTCGGCGGAAGGTGCACGTGCCCGTCGACCTGGGACCGGACCGCAGCGACGCACGGATGCACGCCAAGACCGTAGGATCCTACGCAGTGCCGTAAGGGACCGCACTCCATGAAGCTGGTCTACGGTCCCGCACACCGTTAGGCCGTCTTCCGCTCACGCCCCAACATCGTGCAGCCCGCCTCCAGTGGTGTCGCGACAGGCGTGAATGGAGGGACGAATGGAGACGTGTCGTCTTCAGCGATGAGAGTCGCTTCTGCCTTGGTGCCAATGATGGTCGTATGCGTGTTTGGCGCCGTGCAGGTGAGTGCCACAATCAGGACTGCATACGACCGAGGAACACAGGGCCAACACCCGGCATCATGGTGTGGGGAGCGATCTCCTACACTGGCCGTACACCTCTGGTGATCGTCGAGGGGACACTGAATAGTGCACAGTACATCCAAACCGTCATCGAACCCATCGTTCTACCATTCTAAGACCAGCAAGGGAACTTGCTGTTCCAACAGGACAATGCACGTCCGCATGTATCCCGTGCCACCCAACGTGCTCTAGAAGGTGTAAGTCAATTACCCTGGCCAGCAAGATCTCCGGATCTGTCCCCCATTGAGCATGTTAGGGACTGGATGAAGCGTCGTCTCACGCGGTCTGCACGTCCAGCACGAACGCTCGTCCAACTGAGGCGCCAGGTGGAAATGGCATGGCAAGCCGTTCCACAGGACTACATCCAGCATCTCTACGATCGTCTCCATGGGAGAATAGCAGCCTGCATTGCTGCGAAAGGTGGATATACACTGTACTAGTGCCGACATTGTGCATGCTCTGTTGCCTGTGTCTATGTGCCTGTGGTTCTGTCAGTGTGATCATGTGAATGTGTCAATAAAGTTTCCCCTTCCTGGGACAATGAATTCACGGTGTTCTTATTTCAATTTCCAGGAGTGTATATTTCTCTGGACTGATAGCAACAATGGTCTCAACAATGATTCATTTCCCTTTGTTTCTTTATTGT
>NW_026062411.1:0-19134 GCF_023897955.1 Schistocerca gregaria
CCATGTCGGGGTTACCGCCTTCGAGCAACCCTCTCCGCCTGCGAGGCGCCCCTCTTTCTCGGCCGATGTCGAAACGGCAAATGAGATTTGCTGAATGACTGTTTCTTCCAGCCACAAAATCAATTATTGCTCTTACCTTTGCTCCCTCCGTGGGAGCCCTTAGTGCTAGGAAATACGGCAGCATTGTCAATCGCCCTTGTCTGTCGCTCAGCAACCGAAGGACCAAGCTCAGGCTTTCAGATGTTCTAAGGAAGCTGTATGCACTCGTGGGTGTTGTACACGAGGGACAAACATCACGCCAGCAGGCTCTTAAGGAAAGACAATAATCAGCAAAAAACTGCAGCTTACCCCATTGGACGGTGATGGAACAGAAGACTCTTGCAGGTAAGGTAACACTTCTTTTTTCTGTTCATCTCGAGCATGATCTGGAAAGCTCGAACAAAATTTGTGTTCACTTTAATTCAGAACGTGGAGATATTTCCTTCACGCATGTGAGAGTATATGACAAAAATAATGCTTCATTATTTAAGCTAGATGGAAAAGGTTAGAGGAAGTGATTAATTCGTTTTAGGCTGCACCACTACTAGGTAGCACTGTGAAAACAATGCCATTGCCATCTAATGGCAACACTGCTTGCTGCAGATTAATTTATTTTTTGCGGAATTTCATAAATGATTAATATCTTATGACTATGGTGTCGCTATGAGTATTTTTACATGTGCAAACATTTGAAACTACTGCAGGCCTTACATTCACCCCTCCCTCCCTGTCTCTTTGCTTGGACATGGAGTAAGTAGGGACAAATTAAATTGCTTGTTTATGAAGTAGTAACAGTTCTGAAGTGTAATGAAATGATATTAAACAAGAAAGTGTATTTCTTTTTTTTTTTTTTTTTGTGAATTCAGTGATTCAATAACGAATTTATTAATCCTACCTATCTCTGCAATTAGTGTCTGTGAGTATTTGATTGGAATTGTTGCAATCGAAACCGAGCTTAATAATTTCATGCGGCTGTTTTCAGTCCTCCTCGTGCTTCAATTGCTCATTTCCAAGCGTTATTTTGGGTTGCCTGCAAAGTTGTCAGATGAAACACAACCACTGCGACGAAAGGCCATTACTTAGAGCAGGCGGGAAACTGTCATGGCCAGGAAGATATTCACTGTGTGTGGAAGTTAAGTGAGGATCCGAAGCTGACTTGCCGCACACGTTGCAGCATTCACTCGCCAACGGCAACGGGGTAAGAAACGGGTAAAATACGCCGGTTCTCGTCCGATCACCGAGGTTGGGTTAGGATGGGTGGCCGCCTGGGAGCACAGGGCGCTGTTGGCTAGAATCGATGTTTCTCGTTTTCGGTGCAGCTCGTCATGTTGCTTCCTTCGATTCACATCCCCACAAGCTCCTCAAGTGCCGCAAGTCTGCAAGTCTCTAGACGCTACGCTAGACGCTTGCTTCCGGCCCGTCATGTACCTTGCCACAGGCGCCAAAGCGTTCGGCTGGCCGACAGCCCCTGTACGCCGGCTCGCGCCACAGCAGCCACTGTGCTTGCAGGGAATGCCGCGCCCTCGAATAACGTTTGGCGCACAATCTGTTTATGGACAGAGAACGCTAAAAGGGGCCGTTCGACCGTTAATACGGAAATCGTAGCCAAGTTAGATCGCCTGAGCCATCTCGCGGCTGCCGCTGTTATTAGGAGCGCGCGTGCCACGCGGTTAACGAGGAGTGCGCTGGCTGTGGGTTTCGACGCCGTGTCCTAGTGCATTTTGTCGTTTCTAGTGGAGGCATCATCGCTTACAAGAAGCTGGTAAGTAACTCACCGACAGTGCTTATCATTTACGACGAGAAAAGGCTTTGATTGCATTACAGATTAACACCGGGACAGCGCGAACGCAGTCCCGACTACCAAAAATTATGCGCCCGAGTTACTCGCATTTGGAGTAATCGCGGGGGTCAGCTCGACCGAAGTGCAATGGACAAGCCTCACCCCGGAGGAACCGCCTTCATGATCACGGTATCCTCTACGCCAGGTAAGTATGCTTTTCCTCGGCCGCAGGCGAGTATTTGTAATGCCTCGCGCTATCGTAGTGGAACGAGAACTCTTGACGTTGTCGCATTCGGCGAAGAGCATGGTGCCGTGAATGCACTTGCTTCCTTAGAAACGCGCTGTTGGCCGTCGAGTTAGCACGCAGACAGGCACAATAACGGACCTCTGCAGAAAGAGATGCATTTTTCGTGCGAAAGACATCGCGACGCGCGGCGCCGGCCGTTGCTGGGGTTAAGTTACTGCACCCTCCGGGAGATGGCGGGCCATGTCGGGGTTACCGCCTTCGAGCAACCCTCTCCGCCTGCGAGGCGCCCCTCTTTCTCGGCCGATGTCGAAACGGCAAATGAGATTTGCTGAATGACTGTTTCTTCCAGCCACAAAATCAATTATTGCTCTTACCTTTGCTCCCTCCGTGGGAGCCCTTAGTGCTAGGAAATACGGCAGCATTGTCAATCGCCCTTGTCTGTCGCTCAGCAACCGAAGGACCAAGCTCAGGCTTTCAGATGTTCTAAGGAAGCTGTATGCACTCGTGGGTGTTGTACACGAGGGACAAACATCACGCCAGCAGGCTCTTAAGGAAAGACAATAATCAGCAAAAAACTGCAGCTTACCCCATTGGACGGTGATGGAACAGAAGACTCTTGCAGGTAAGGTAACACTTCTTTTTTCTGTTCATCTCGAGCATGATCTGGAAAGCTCGAACAAAATTTGTGTTCACTTTAATTCAGAACGTGGAGATATTTCCTTCACGCATGTGAGAGTATATGACAAAAATAATGCTTCATTATTTAAGCTAGATGGAAAAGGTTAGAGGAAGTGATTAATTCGTTTTAGGCTGCACCACTACTAGGTAGCACTGTGAAAACAATGCCATTGCCATCTAATGGCAACACTGCTTGCTGCAGATTAATTTATTTTTTGCGGAATTTCATAAATGATTAATATCTTATGACTATGGTGTCGCTATGAGTATTTTTACATGTGCAAACATTTGAAACTACTGCAGGCCTTACATTCACACCCTCCCTCCCTGTCTCTTTGCTTGGACATGGAGTAAGTAGGGACAAATTAAATTGCTTGTTTATGAAGTAGTAACAGTTCTGAAGTGTAATGAAATGATATTAAACAAGAAAGTGTATTTCTTTTTTTTTTTTTTTTGTGAATTCAGTGATTCAATAACGAATTTATTAATCCTACCTATCTCTGCAATTAGTGTCTGTGAGTATTTGATTGGAATTGTTGCAATCGAAACCGAGCTTAATAATTTCATGCGGCTGTTTTCAGTCCTCCTCGTGCTTCAATTGCTCATTTCCAAGCGTTATTTTGGGTTGCCTGCAAAGTTGTCAGATGAAACACAACCACTGCGACGAAAGGCCATTACTTAGAGCAGGCGGGAAACTGTCATGGCCAGGAAGATATTCACTGTGTGTGGAAGTTAAGTGAGGATCCGAAGCTGACTTGCCGCACACGTTGCAGCATTCACTCGCCAACGGCAACGGGGTAAGAAACGGGTAAAATACGCCGGTTCTCGTCCGATCACCGAGGTTGGGTTAGGATGGGTGGCCGCCTGGGAGCACAGGGCGCTGTTGGCTAGAATCGATGTTTCTCGTTTTCGGTGCAGCTCGTCATGTTGCTTCCTTCGATTCACATCCCCACAAGCTCCTCAAGTGCCGCAAGTCTGCAAGTCTCTAGACGCTACGCTAGACGCTTGCTTCCGGCCCGTCATGTACCTTGCCACAGGCGCCAAAGCGTTCGGCTGGCCGACAGCCCCTGTACGCCGGCTCGCGCCACAGCAGCCACTGTGCTTGCAGGGAATGCCGCGCCCTCGAATAACGTTTGGCGCACAATCTGTTTATGGACAGAGAACGCTAAAAGGGGCCGTTCGACCGTTAATACGGAAATCGTAGCCAAGTTAGATCGCCTGAGCCATCTCGCGGCTGCCGCTGTTATTAGGAGCGCGCGTGCCACGCGGTTAACGAGGAGTGCGCTGGCTGTGGGTTTCGACGCCGTGTCCTAGTGCATTTTGTCGTTTCTAGTGGAGGCATCATCGCTTACAAGAAGCTGGTAAGTAACTCACCGACAGTGCTTATCATTTACGACGAGAAAAGGCTTTGATTGCATTACAGATTAACACCGGGACAGCGCGAACGCAGTCCCGACTACCAAAAATTATGCGCCCGAGTTACTCGCATTTGGAGTAATCGCGGGGGTCAGCTCGACCGAAGTGCAATGGACAAGCCTCACCCCGGAGGAACCGCCTTCATGATCACGGTATCCTCTACGCCAGGTAAGTATGCTTTTCCTCGGCCGCAGGCGAGTATTTGTAATGCCTCGCGCTATCGTAGTGGAACGAGAACTCTTGACGTTGTCGCATTCGGCGAAGAGCATGGTGCCGTGAATGCACTTGCTTCCTTAGAAACGCGCTGTTGGCCGTCGAGTTAGCACGCAGACAGGCACAATAACGGACCTCTGCAGAAAGAGATGCATTTTTCGTGCGAAAGACATCGCGACGCGCGGCGCCGGCCGTTGCTGGGGTTAAGTTACTGCACCCTCCGGGAGATGGCGGGCCATGTCGGGGTTACCGCCTTCGAGCAACCCTCTCCGCCTGCGAGGCGCCCCTCTTTCTCGGCCGATGTCGAAACGGCAAATGAGATTTGCTGAATGACTGTTTCTTCCAGCCACAAAATCAATTATTGCTCTTACCTTTGCTCCCTCCGTGGGAGCCCTTAGTGCTAGGAAATACGGCAGCATTGTCAATCGCCCTTGTCTGTCGCTCAGCAACCGAAGGACCAAGCTCAGGCTTTCAGATGTTCTAAGGAAGCTGTATGCACTCGTGGGTGTTGTACACGAGGGACAAACATCACGCCAGCAGGCTCTTAAGGAAAGACAATAATCAGCAAAAAACTGCAGCTTACCCCATTGGACGGTGATGGAACAGAAGACTCTTGCAGGTAAGGTAACACTTCTTTTTTCTGTTCATCTCGAGCATGATCTGGAAAGCTCGAACAAAATTTGTGTTCACTTTAATTCAGAACGTGGAGATATTTCCTTCACGCATGTGAGAGTATATGACAAAAATAATGCTTCATTATTTAAGCTAGATGGAAAAGGTTAGAGGAAGTGATTAATTCGTTTTAGGCTGCACCACTACTAGGTAGCACTGTGAAAACAATGCCATTGCCATCTAATGGCAACACTGCTTGCTGCAGATTAATTTATTTTTTGCGGAATTTCATAAATGATTAATATCTTATGACTATGGTGTCGCTATGAGTATTTTTACATGTGCAAACATTTGAAACTACTGCAGGCCTTACATTCACCCCTCCCTCCCTGTCTCTTTGCTTGGACATGGAGTAAGTAGGGACAAATTAAATTGCTTGTTTATGAAGTAGTAACAGTTCTGAAGTGTAATGAAATGATATTAAACAAGAAAGTGTATTTCTTTTTTTTTTTTTTTTTGTGAATTCAGTGATTCAATAACGAATTTATTAATCCTACCTATCTCTGCAATTAGTGTCTGTGAGTATTTGATTGGAATTGTTGCAATCGAAACCGAGCTTAATAATTTCATGCGGCTGTTTTCAGTCCTCCTCGTGCTTCAATTGCTCATTTCCAAGCGTTATTTTGGGTTGCCTGCAAAGTTGTCAGATGAAACACAACCACTGCGACGAAAGGCCATTACTTAGAGCAGGCGGGAAACTGTCATGGCCAGGAAGATATTCACTGTGTGTGGAAGTTAAGTGAGGATCCGAAGCTGACTTGCCGCACACGTTGCAGCATTCACTCGCCAACGGCAACGGGGTAAGAAACGGGTAAAATACGCCGGTTCTCGTCCGATCACCGAGGTTGGGTTAGGATGGGTGGCCGCCTGGGAGCACAGGGCGCTGTTGGCTAGAATCGATGTTTCTCGTTTTCGGTGCAGCTCGTCATGTTGCTTCCTTCGATTCACATCCCCACAAGCTCCTCAAGTGCCGCAAGTCTGCAAGTCTCTAGACGCTACGCTAGACGCTTGCTTCCGGCCCGTCATGTACCTTGCCACAGGCGCCAAAGCGTTCGGCTGGCCGACAGCCCCTGTACGCCGGCTCGCGCCACAGCAGCCACTGTGCTTGCAGGGAATGCCGCGCCCTCGAATAACGTTTGGCGCACAATCTGTTTATGGACAGAGAACGCTAAAAGGGGCCGTTCGACCGTTAATACGGAAATCGTAGCCAAGTTAGATCGCCTGAGCCATCTCGCGGCTGCCGCTGTTATTAGGAGCGCGCGTGCCACGCGGTTAACGAGGAGTGCGCTGGCTGTGGGTTTCGACGCCGTGTCCTAGTGCATTTTGTCGTTTCTAGTGGAGGCATCATCGCTTACAAGAAGCTGGTAAGTAACTCACCGACAGTGCTTATCATTTACGACGAGAAAAGGCTTTGATTGCATTACAGATTAACACCGGGACAGCGCGAACGCAGTCCCGACTACCAAAAATTATGCGCCCGAGTTACTCGCATTTGGAGTAATCGCGGGGGTCAGCTCGACCGAAGTGCAATGGACAAGCCTCACCCCGGAGGAACCGCCTTCATGATCACGGTATCCTCTACGCCAGGTAAGTATGCTTTTCCTCGGCCGCAGGCGAGTATTTGTAATGCCTCGCGCTATCGTAGTGGAACGAGAACTCTTGACGTTGTCGCATTCGGCGAAGAGCATGGTGCCGTGAATGCACTTGCTTCCTTAGAAACGCGCTGTTGGCCGTCGAGTTAGCACGCAGACAGGCACAATAACGGACCTCTGCAGAAAGAGATGCATTTTTCGTGCGAAAGACATCGCGACGCGCGGCGCCGGCCGTTGCTGGGGTTAAGTTACTGCACCCTCCGGGAGATGGCGGGCCATGTCGGGGTTACCGCCTTCGAGCAACCCTCTCCGCCTGCGAGGCGCCCCTCTTTCTCGGCCGATGTCGAAACGGCAAATGAGATTTGCTGAATGACTGTTTCTTCCAGCCACAAAATCAATTATTGCTCTTACCTTTGCTCCCTCCGTGGGAGCCCTTAGTGCTAGGAAATACGGCAGCATTGTCAATCGCCCTTGTCTGTCGCTCAGCAACCGAAGGACCAAGCTCAGGCTTTCAGATGTTCTAAGGAAGCTGTATGCACTCGTGGGTGTTGTACACGAGGGACAAACATCACGCCAGCAGGCTCTTAAGGAAAGACAATAATCAGCAAAAAACTGCAGCTTACCCCATTGGACGGTGATGGAACAGAAGACTCTTGCAGGTAAGGTAACACTTCTTTTTTCTGTTCATCTCGAGCATGATCTGGAAAAGCTCGAACAAAATTTGTGTTCACTTTAATTCAGAACGTGGAGATATTTCCTTCACGCATGTGAGAGTATATGACAAAAATAATGCTTCATTATTTAAGCTAGATGGAAAAGGTTAGAGGAAGTGATTAATTCGTTTTAGGCTGCACCACTACTAGGTAGCACTGTGAAAACAATGCCATTGCCATCTAATGGCAACACTGCTTGCTGCAGATTAATTTATTTTTTGCGGAATTTCATAAATGATTAATATCTTATGACTATGGTGTCGCTATGAGTATTTTTACATGTGCAAACATTTGAAACTACTGCAGGCCTTACATTCACCCCTCCCTCCCTGTCTCTTTGCTTGGACATGGAGTAAGTAGGGACAAATTAAATTGCTTGTTTATGAAGTAGTAACAGTTCTGAAGTGTAATGAAATGATATTAAACAAGAAAGTGTATTTCTTTTTTTTTTTTTTTTGTGAATTCAGTGATTCAATAACGAATTTATTAATCCTACCTATCTCTGCAATTAGTGTCTGTGAGTATTTGATTGGAATTGTTGCAATCGAAACCGAGCTTAATAATTTCATGCGGCTGTTTTCAGTCCTCCTCGTGCTTCAATTGCTCATTTCCAAGCGTTATTTTGGGTTGCCTGCAAAGTTGTCAGATGAAACACAACCACTGCGACGAAAGGCCATTACTTAGAGCAGGCGGGAAACTGTCATGGCCAGGAAGATATTCACTGTGTGTGGAAGTTAAGTGAGGATCCGAAGCTGACTTGCCGCACACGTTGCAGCATTCACTCGCCAACGGCAACGGGGTAAGAAACGGGTAAAATACGCCGGTTCTCGTCCGATCACCGAGGTTGGGTTAGGATGGGTGGCCGCCTGGGAGCACAGGGCGCTGTTGGCTAGAATCGATGTTTCTCGTTTTCGGTGCAGCTCGTCATGTTGCTTCCTTCGATTCACATCCCCACAAGCTCCTCAAGTGCCGCAAGTCTGCAAGTCTCTAGACGCTACGCTAGACGCTTGCTTCCGGCCCGTCATGTACCTTGCCACAGGCGCCAAAGCGTTCGGCTGGCCGACAGCCCCTGTACGCCGGCTCGCGCCACAGCAGCCACTGTGCTTGCAGGGAATGCCGCGCCCTCGAATAACGTTTGGCGCACAATCTGTTTATGGACAGAGAACGCTAAAAGGGGCCGTTCGACCGTTAATACGGAAATCGTAGCCAAGTTAGATCGCCTGAGCCATCTCGCGGCTGCCGCTGTTATTAGGAGCGCGCGTGCCACGCGGTTAACGAGGAGTGCGCTGGCTGTGGGTTTCGACGCCGTGTCCTAGTGCATTTTGTCGTTTCTAGTGGAGGCATCATCGCTTACAAGAAGCTGGTAAGTAACTCACCGACAGTGCTTATCATTTACGACGAGAAAAGGCTTTGATTGCATTACAGATTAACACCGGGACAGCGCGAACGCAGTCCCGACTACCAAAAATTATGCGCCCGAGTTACTCGCATTTGGAGTAATCGCGGGGGTCAGCTCGACCGAAGTGCAATGGACAAGCCTCACCCCGGAGGAACCGCCTTCATGATCACGGTATCCTCTACGCCAGGTAAGTATGCTTTTCCTCGGCCGCAGGCGAGTATTTGTAATGCCTCGCGCTATCGTAGTGGAACGAGAACTCTTGACGTTGTCGCATTCGGCGAAGAGCATGGTGCCGTGAATGCACTTGCTTCCTTAGAAACGCGCTGTTGGCCGTCGAGTTAGCACGCAGACAGGCACAATAACGGACCTCTGCAGAAAGAGATGCATTTTTCGTGCGAAAGACATCGCGACGCGCGGCGCCGGCCGTTGCTGGGGTTAAGTTACTGCACCCTCCGGGAGATGGCGGGCCATGTCGGGGTTACCGCCTTCGAGCAACCCTCTCCGCCTGCGAGGCGCCCCTCTTTCTCGGCCGATGTCGAAACGGCAAATGAGATTTGCTGAATGACTGTTTCTTCCAGCCACAAAATCAATTATTGCTCTTACCTTTGCTCCCTCCGTGGGAGCCCTTAGTGCTAGGAAATACGGCAGCATTGTCAATCGCCCTTGTCTGTCGCTCAGCAACCGAAGGACCAAGCTCAGGCTTTCAGATGTTCTAAGGAAGCTGTATGCACTCGTGGGTGTTGTACACGAGGGACAAACATCACGCCAGCAGGCTCTTAAGGAAAGACAATAATCAGCAAAAAACTGCAGCTTACCCCATTGGACGGTGATGGAACAGAAGACTCTTGCAGGTAAGGTAACACTTCTTTTTTCTGTTCATCTCGAGCATGATCTGGAAAGCTCGAACAAAATTTGTGTTCACTTTAATTCAGAACGTGGAGATATTTCCTTCACGCATGTGAGAGTATATGACAAAAATAATGCTTCATTATTTAAGCTAGATGGAAAAGGTTAGAGGAAGTGATTAATTCGTTTTAGGCTGCACCACTACTAGGTAGCACTGTGAAAACAATGCCATTGCCATCTAATGGCAACACTGCTTGCTGCAGATTAATTTATTTTTTGCGGAATTTCATAAATGATTAATATCTTATGACTATGGTGTCGCTATGAGTATTTTTACATGTGCAAACATTTGAAACTACTGCAGGCCTTACATTCACACCCTCCCTCCCTGTCTCTTTGCTTGGACATGGAGTAAGTAGGGACAAATTAAATTGCTTGTTTATGAAGTAGTAACAGTTCTGAAGTGTAATGAAATGATATTAAACAAGAAAGTGTATTTCTTTTTTTTTTTTTTTTGTGAATTCAGTGATTCAATAACGAATTTATTAATCCTACCTATCTCTGCAATTAGTGTCTGTGAGTATTTGATTGGAATTGTTGCAATCGAAACCGAGCTTAATAATTTCATGCGGCTGTTTTCAGTCCTCCTCGTGCTTCAATTGCTCATTTCCAAGCGTTATTTTGGGTTGCCTGCAAAGTTGTCAGATGAAACACAACCACTGCGACGAAAGGCCATTACTTAGAGCAGGCGGGAAACTGTCATGGCCAGGAAGATATTCACTGTGTGTGGAAGTTAAGTGAGGATCCGAAGCTGACTTGCCGCACACGTTGCAGCATTCACTCGCCAACGGCAACGGGGTAAGAAACGGGTAAAATACGCCGGTTCTCGTCCGATCACCGAGGTTGGGTTAGGATGGGTGGCCGCCTGGGAGCACAGGGCGCTGTTGGCTAGAATCGATGTTTCTCGTTTTCGGTGCAGCTCGTCATGTTGCTTCCTTCGATTCACATCCCCACAAGCTCCTCAAGTGCCGCAAGTCTGCAAGTCTCTAGACGCTACGCTAGACGCTTGCTTCCGGCCCGTCATGTACCTTGCCACAGGCGCCAAAGCGTTCGGCTGGCCGACAGCCCCTGTACGCCGGCTCGCGCCACAGCAGCCACTGTGCTTGCAGGGAATGCCGCGCCCTCGAATAACGTTTGGCGCACAATCTGTTTATGGACAGAGAACGCTAAAAGGGGCCGTTCGACCGTTAATACGGAAATCGTAGCCAAGTTAGATCGCCTGAGCCATCTCGCGGCTGCCGCTGTTATTAGGAGCGCGCGTGCCACGCGGTTAACGAGGAGTGCGCTGGCTGTGGGTTTCGACGCCGTGTCCTAGTGCATTTTGTCGTTTCTAGTGGAGGCATCATCGCTTACAAGAAGCTGGTAAGTAACTCACCGACAGTGCTTATCATTTACGACGAGAAAAGGCTTTGATTGCATTACAGATTAACACCGGGACAGCGCGAACGCAGTCCCGACTACCAAAAATTATGCGCCCGAGTTACTCGCATTTGGAGTAATCGCGGGGGTCAGCTCGACCGAAGTGCAATGGACAAGCCTCACCCCGGAGGAACCGCCTTCATGATCACGGTATCCTCTACGCCAGGTAAGTATGCTTTTCCTCGGCCGCAGGCGAGTATTTGTAATGCCTCGCGCTATCGTAGTGGAACGAGAACTCTTGACGTTGTCGCATTCGGCGAAGAGCATGGTGCCGTGAATGCACTTGCTTCCTTAGAAACGCGCTGTTGGCCGTCGAGTTAGCACGCAGACAGGCACAATAACGGACCTCTGCAGAAAGAGATGCATTTTTCGTGCGAAAGACATCGCGACGCGCGGCGCCGGCCGTTGCTGGGGTTAAGTTACTGCACCCTCCGGGAGATGGCGGGCCATGTCGGGGTTACCGCCTTCGAGCAACCCTCTCCGCCTGCGAGGCGCCCCTCTTTCTCGGCCGATGTCGAAACGGCAAATGAGATTTGCTGAATGACTGTTTCTTCCAGCCACAAAATCAATTATTGCTCTTACCTTTGCTCCCTCCGTGGGAGCCCTTAGTGCTAGGAAATACGGCAGCATTGTCAATCGCCCTTGTCTGTCGCTCAGCAACCGAAGGACCAAGCTCAGGCTTTCAGATGTTCTAAGGAAGCTGTATGCACTCGTGGGTGTTGTACACGAGGGACAAACATCACGCCAGCAGGCTCTTAAGGAAAGACAATAATCAGCAAAAAACTGCAGCTTACCCCATTGGACGGTGATGGAACAGAAGACTCTTGCAGGTAAGGTAACACTTCTTTTTTCTGTTCATCTCGAGCATGATCTGGAAAGCTCGAACAAAATTTGTGTTCACTTTAATTCAGAACGTGGAGATATTTCCTTCACGCATGTGAGAGTATATGACAAAAATAATGCTTCATTATTTAAGCTAGATGGAAAAGGTTAGAGGAAGTGATTAATTCGTTTTAGGCTGCACCACTACTAGGTAGCACTGTGAAAACAATGCCATTGCCATCTAATGGCAACACTGCTTGCTGCAGATTAATTTATTTTTTGCGGAATTTCATAAATGATTAATATCTTATGACTATGGTGTCGCTATGAGTATTTTTACATGTGCAAACATTTGAAACTACTGCAGGCCTTACATTCACCCCTCCCTCCCTGTCTCTTTGCTTGGACATGGAGTAAGTAGGGACAAATTAAATTGCTTGTTTATGAAGTAGTAACAGTTCTGAAGTGTAATGAAATGATATTAAACAAGAAAGTGTATTTCTTTTTTTTTTTTTTTTTGTGAATTCAGTGATTCAATAACGAATTTATTAATCCTACCTATCTCTGCAATTAGTGTCTGTGAGTATTTGATTGGAATTGTTGCAATCGAAACCGAGCTTAATAATTTCATGCGGCTGTTTTCAGTCCTCCTCGTGCTTCAATTGCTCATTTCCAAGCGTTATTTTGGGTTGCCTGCAAAGTTGTCAGATGAAACACAACCACTGCGACGAAAGGCCATTACTTAGAGCAGGCGGGAAACTGTCATGGCCAGGAAGATATTCACTGTGTGTGGAAGTTAAGTGAGGATCCGAAGCTGACTTGCCGCACACGTTGCAGCATTCACTCGCCAACGGCAACGGGGTAAGAAACGGGTAAAATACGCCGGTTCTCGTCCGATCACCGAGGTTGGGTTAGGATGGGTGGCCGCCTGGGAGCACAGGGCGCTGTTGGCTAGAATCGATGTTTCTCGTTTTCGGTGCAGCTCGTCATGTTGCTTCCTTCGATTCACATCCCCACAAGCTCCTCAAGTGCCGCAAGTCTGCAAGTCTCTAGACGCTACGCTAGACGCTTGCTTCCGGCCCGTCATGTACCTTGCCACAGGCGCCAAAGCGTTCGGCTGGCCGACAGCCCCTGTACGCCGGCTCGCGCCACAGCAGCCACTGTGCTTGCAGGGAATGCCGCGCCCTCGAATAACGTTTGGCGCACAATCTGTTTATGGACAGAGAACGCTAAAAGGGGCCGTTCGACCGTTAATACGGAAATCGTAGCCAAGTTAGATCGCCTGAGCCATCTCGCGGCTGCCGCTGTTATTAGGAGCGCGCGTGCCACGCGGTTAACGAGGAGTGCGCTGGCTGTGGGTTTCGACGCCGTGTCCTAGTGCATTTTGTCGTTTCTAGTGGAGGCATCATCGCTTACAAGAAGCTGGTAAGTAACTCACCGACAGTGCTTATCATTTACGACGAGAAAAGGCTTTGATTGCATTACAGATTAACACCGGGACAGCGCGAACGCAGTCCCGACTACCAAAAATTATGCGCCCGAGTTACTCGCATTTGGAGTAATCGCGGGGGTCAGCTCGACCGAAGTGCAATGGACAAGCCTCACCCCGGAGGAACCGCCTTCATGATCACGGTATCCTCTACGCCAGGTAAGTATGCTTTTCCTCGGCCGCAGGCGAGTATTTGTAATGCCTCGCGCTATCGTAGTGGAACGAGAACTCTTGACGTTGTCGCATTCGGCGAAGAGCATGGTGCCGTGAATGCACTTGCTTCCTTAGAAACGCGCTGTTGGCCGTCGAGTTAGCACGCAGACAGGCACAATAACGGACCTCTGCAGAAAGAGATGCATTTTTCGTGCGAAAGACATCGCGACGCGCGGCGCCGGCCGTTGCTGGGGTTAAGTTACTGCACCCTCCGGGAGATGGCGGGCCATGTCGGGGTTACCGCCTTCGAGCAACCCTCTCCGCCTGCGAGGCGCCCCTCTTTCTCGGCCGATGTCGAAACGGCAAATGAGATTTGCTGAATGACTGTTTCTTCCAGCCACAAAATCAATTATTGCTCTTACCTTTGCTCCCTCCGTGGGAGCCCTTAGTGCTAGGAAATACGGCAGCATTGTCAATCGCCCTTGTCTGTCGCTCAGCAACCGAAGGACCAAGCTCAGGCTTTCAGATGTTCTAAGGAAGCTGTATGCACTCGTGGGTGTTGTACACGAGGGACAAACATCACGCCAGCAGGCTCTTAAGGAAAGACAATAATCAGCAAAAAACTGCAGCTTACCCCATTGGACGGTGATGGAACAGAAGACTCTTGCAGGTAAGGTAACACTTCTTTTTTCTGTTCATCTCGAGCATGATCTGGAAAGCTCGAACAAAATTTGTGTTCACTTTAATTCAGAACGTGGAGATATTTCCTTCACGCATGTGAGAGTATATGACAAAAATAATGCTTCATTATTTAAGCTAGATGGAAAAGGTTAGAGGAAGTGATTAATTCGTTTTAGGCTGCACCACTACTAGGTAGCACTGTGAAAACAATGCCATTGCCATCTAATGGCAACACTGCTTGCTGCAGATTAATTTATTTTTTGCGGAATTTCATAAATGATTAATATCTTATGACTATGGTGTCGCTATGAGTATTTTTACATGTGCAAACATTTGAAACTACTGCAGGCCTTACATTCACCCCTCCCTCCCTGTCTCTTTGCTTGGACATGGAGTAAGTAGGGACAAATTAAATTGCTTGTTTATGAAGTAGTAACAGTTCTGAAGTGTAATGAAATGATATTAAACAAGAAAGTGTATTTCTTTTTTTTTTTTTTTTGTGAATTCAGTGATTCAATAACGAATTTATTAATCCTACCTATCTCTGCAATTAGTGTCTGTGAGTATTTGATTGGAATTGTTGCAATCGAAACCGAGCTTAATAATTTCATGCGGCTGTTTTCAGTCCTCCTCGTGCTTCAATTGCTCATTTCCAAGCGTTATTTTGGGTTGCCTGCAAAGTTGTCAGATGAAACACAACCACTGCGACGAAAGGCCATTACTTAGAGCAGGCGGGAAACTGTCATGGCCAGGAAGATATTCACTGTGTGTGGAAGTTAAGTGAGGATCCGAAGCTGACTTGCCGCACACGTTGCAGCATTCACTCGCCAACGGCAACGGGGTAAGAAACGGGTAAAATACGCCGGTTCTCGTCCGATCACCGAGGTTGGGTTAGGATGGGTGGCCGCCTGGGAGCACAGGGCGCTGTTGGCTAGAATCGATGTTTCTCGTTTTCGGTGCAGCTCGTCATGTTGCTTCCTTCGATTCACATCCCCACAAGCTCCTCAAGTGCCGCAAGTCTGCAAGTCTCTAGACGCTACGCTAGACGCTTGCTTCCGGCCCGTCATGTACCTTGCCACAGGCGCCAAAGCGTTCGGCTGGCCGACAGCCCCTGTACGCCGGCTCGCGCCACAGCAGCCACTGTGCTTGCAGGGAATGCCGCGCCCTCGAATAACGTTTGGCGCACAATCTGTTTATGGACAGAGAACGCTAAAAGGGGCCGTTCGACCGTTAATACGGAAATCGTAGCCAAGTTAGATCGCCTGAGCCATCTCGCGGCTGCCGCTGTTATTAGGAGCGCGCGTGCCACGCGGTTAACGAGGAGTGCGCTGGCTGTGGGTTTCGACGCCGTGTCCTAGTGCATTTTGTCGTTTCTAGTGGAGGCATCATCGCTTACAAGAAGCTGGTAAGTAACTCACCGACAGTGCTTATCATTTACGACGAGAAAAGGCTTTGATTGCATTACAGATTAACACCGGGACAGCGCGAACGCAGTCCCGACTACCAAAAATTATGCGCCCGAGTTACTCGCATTTGGAGTAATCGCGGGGGTCAGCTCGACCGAAGTGCAATGGACAAGCCTCACCCCGGAGGAACCGCCTTCATGATCACGGTATCCTCTACGCCAGGTAAGTATGCTTTTCCTCGGCCGCAGGCGAGTATTTGTAATGCCTCGCGCTATCGTAGTGGAACGAGAACTCTTGACGTTGTCGCATTCGGCGAAGAGCATGGTGCCGTGAATGCACTTGCTTCCTTAGAAACGCGCTGTTGGCCGTCGAGTTAGCACGCAGACAGGCACAATAACGGACCTCTGCAGAAAGAGATGCATTTTTCGTGCGAAAGACATCGCGACGCGCGGCGCCGGCCGTTGCTGGGGTTAAGTTACTGCACCCTCCGGGAGATGGCGGGCCATGTCGGGGTTACCGCCTTCGAGCAACCCTCTCCGCCTGCGAGGCGCCCCTCTTTCTCGGCCGATGTCGAAACGGCAAATGAGATTTGCTGAATGACTGTTTCTTCCAGCCACAAAATCAATTATTGCTCTTACCTTTGCTCCCTCCGTGGGAGCCCTTAGTGCTAGGAAATACGGCAGCATTGTCAATCGCCCTTGTCTGTCGCTCAGCAACCGAAGGACCAAGCTCAGGCTTTCAGATGTTCTAAGGAAGCTGTATGCACTCGTGGGTGTTGTACACGAGGGACAAACATCACGCCAGCAGGCTCTTAAGGAAAGACAATAATCAGCAAAAAACTGCAGCTTACCCCATTGGACGGTGATGGAACAGAAGACTCTTGCAGGTAAGGTAACACTTCTTTTTTCTGTTCATCTCGAGCATGATCTGGAAAGCTCGAACAAAATTTGTGTTCACTTTAATTCAGAACGTGGAGATATTTCCTTCACGCATGTGAGAGTATATGACAAAAATAATGCTTCATTATTTAAGCTAGATGGAAAAGGTTAGAGGAAGTGATTAATTCGTTTTAGGCTGCACCACTACTAGGTAGCACTGTGAAAACAATGCCATTGCCATCTAATGGCAACACTGCTTGCTGCAGATTAATTTATTTTTTGCGGAATTTCATAAATGATTAATATCTTATGACTATGGTGTCGCTATGAGTATTTTTACATGTGCAAACATTTGAAACTACTGCAGGCCTTACATTCACCCCTCCCTCCCTGTCTCTTTGCTTGGACATGGAGTAAGTAGGGACAAATTAAATTGCTTGTTTATGAAGTAGTAACAGTTCTGAAGTGTAATGAAATGATATTAAACAAGAAAGTGTATTTCTTTTTTTTTTTTTTTTGTGAATTCAGTGATTCAATAACGAATTTATTAATCCTACCTATCTCTGCAATTAGTGTCTGTGAGTATTTGATTGGAATTGTTGCAATCGAAACCGAGCTTAATAATTTCATGCGGCTGTTTTCAGTCCTCCTCGTGCTTCAATTGCTCATTTCCAAGCGTTATTTTGGGTTGCCTGCAAAGTTGTCAGATGAAACACAACCACTGCGACGAAAGGCCATTACTTAGAGCAGGCGGGAAACTGTCATGGCCAGGAAGATATTCACTGTGTGTGGAAGTTAAGTGAGGATCCGAAGCTGACTTGCCGCACACGTTGCAGCATTCACTCGCCAACGGCAACGGGGTAAGAAACGGGTAAAATACGCCGGTTCTCGTCCGATCACCGAGGTTGGGTTAGGATGGGTGGCCGCCTGGGAGCACAGGGCGCTGTTGGCTAGAATCGATGTTTCTCGTTTTCGGTGCAGCTCGTCATGTTGCTTCCTTCGATTCACATCCCCACAAGCTCCTCAAGTGCCGCAAGTCTGCAAGTCTCTAGACGCTACGCTAGACGCTTGCTTCCGGCCCGTCATGTACCTTGCCACAGGCGCCAAAGCGTTCGGCTGGCCGACAGCCCCTGTACGCCGGCTCGCGCCACAGCAGCCACTGTGCTTGCAGGGAATGCCGCGCCCTCGAATAACGTTTGGCGCACAATCTGTTTATGGACAGAGAACGCTAAAAGGGGCCGTTCGACCGTTAATACGGAAATCGTAGCCAAGTTAGATCGCCTGAGCCATCTCGCGGCTGCCGCTGTTATTAGGAGCGCGCGTGCCACGCGGTTAACGAGGAGTGCGCTGGCTGTGGGTTTCGACGCCGTGTCCTAGTGCATTTTGTCGTTTCTAGTGGAGGCATCATCGCTTACAAGAAGCTGGTAAGTAACTCACCGACAGTGCTTATCATTTACGACGAGAAAAGGCTTTGATTGCATTACAGATTAACACCGGGACAGCGCGAACGCAGTCCCGACTACCAAAAATTATGCGCCCGAGTTACTCGCATTTGGAGTAATCGCGGGGGTCAGCTCGACCGAAGTGCAATGGACAAGCCTCACCCCGGAGGAACCGCCTTCATGATCACGGTATCCTCTACGCCAGGTAAGTATGCTTTTCCTCGGCCGCAGGCGAGTATTTGTAATGCCTCGCGCTATCGTAGTGGAACGAGAACTCTTGACGTTGTCGCATTCGGCGAAGAGCATGGTGCCGTGAATGCACTTGCTTCCTTAGAAACGCGCTGTTGGCCGTCGAGTTAGCACGCAGACAGGCACAATAACGGACCTCTGCAGAAAGAGATGCATTTTTCGTGCGAAAGACATCGCGACGCGCGGCGCCGGCCGTTGCTGGGGTTAAGTTACTGCACCCTCCGGGAGATGGCGGGCCATGTCGGGGTTACCGCCTTCGAGCAACCCTCTCCGCCTGCGAGGCGCCCCTCTTTCTCGGCCGATGTCGAAACGGCAAATGAGATTTGCTGAATGACTGTTTCTTCCAGCCACAAAATCAATTATTGCTCTTACCTTTGCTCCCTCCGTGGGAGCCCTTAGTGCTAGGAAATACGGCAGCATTGTCAATCGCCCTTGTCTGTCGCTCAGCAACCGAAGGACCAAGCTCAGGCTTTCAGATGTTCTAAGGAAGCTGTATGCACTCGTGGGTGTTGTACACGAGGGACAAACATCACGCCAGCAGGCTCTTAAGGAAAGACAATAATCAGCAAAAAACTGCAGCTTACCCCATTGGACGGTGATGGAACAGAAGACTCTTGCAGGTAAGGTAACACTTCTTTTTTCTGTTCATCTCGAGCATGATCTGGAAAGCTCGAACAAAATTTGTGTTCACTTTAATTCAGAACGTGGAGATATTTCCTTCACGCATGTGAGAGTATATGACAAAAATAATGCTTCATTATTTAAGCTAGATGGAAAAGGTTAGAGGAAGTGATTAATTCGTTTAGGCTGCACCACTACTAGGTAGCACTGTGAAAACAATGCCATTGCCATCTAATGGCAACACTGCTTGCTGCAGATTAATTTATTTTTTGCGGAATTTCATAAATGATTAATATCTTATGATCTGTCTCGCGTGTGT
>NW_026062412.1:0-46399 GCF_023897955.1 Schistocerca gregaria
ACACTAGATCGCGTGTTCTGAAGGAGCGCGGCGGGTCGTCGCTGCAGGCGATCAAGAAGTACATTGCCGCGCACTACAAGCTGGACGCGGAGAAGCTGGCGCCCTTTATCAAGAAGTACCTCAAGTCGGCCGTCGTGGCTGGCGAGCTGGTGCAGACGAAGGGGAAGGGCGCGTCGGGCTCTTTCAAGCTTGCCGGCGCCGGCGGCGGGGCGGCCGAGGGCGGCAAGGCTCGTGGTGGCGGCGGTGGTGCGAAGAAGAAGCGCGCCGCTCCGGCCAGCAAGGAGAAGAAGGGGGCCCGTGCGGCCGGCGCAAAGAAGGCTGGCGGCGTGAAGGCGGCGACCGGTCGGAAGGCGGGCGCCGCCAAGAAGGCGTCTGCGGCGTCGGCCGCTCCCGCGGGTGCGAAGAAGGCGGCTGCGGCCAAGCCGGCCAAGGCCAAGTCGCCGTCGAAGGCGAAGAAGGCCGCCAAGGTTCCGACGAAGAAGCCGAAGGCGCCGCGCCCGAAGAAGGCGACGGCGACGCCGTCTAAGGCGAAGGCTTCGCCCAAGAAGAAGAAGTAAAAAGGGCAGGGAAGGGTTGGCGGTTGACACCGTCGCCTGGAGGCCGGCGCGCAACCAGAGGCTGTCGCGCGGTCCCGGACAAAAACAAAAACGGCCCTTCTCAGGGCCATCAAAGCACGTCGGGAAGGTGTTGATTGTCGTGTCGTGTCGTGGTCGGTCGGTTGCCTTGTTGTCTGTCTGTCTGTCTTGCTTGCTGGCGTTTGTTTGTTTCATGTGTGGATGGTGGTTGGATTGTGGGGTCGTTGGCGGGCGTGGGCGGCGGCGCCGCGGTTGGTGTTACACAAAGTGTATTTTACTTTTATTATTTTTTACCTATTTATTTTGCGCCGCGTTTGTTTGTTTGTTTGTCTTGGTGGTGGTTTTGGAATAGTCTTTTTTGCTTTGCTTTGCTTTCCGGGCGTCACGTTTTGTGCCGTGGCCTGTGTGGGTGGCGCTATTGACGCTTGCGACTTGGTTCGGCCGGTGCGGTGCTTTTTTCTTTTTTTTGGAAACGGCGGCGCCGGGCCGGGCCGGGGGTGGGACGACTGGACTGGAGAGTGAGTGGGGAACTAGTCGTTGCGACCGACAAAGTTTTGCTCGCGACGGAGAGACGTTAGTGGCCCTGAAAAGGGCCGTTTTGTTTGTTTGGCGGTGTGCGGGTTTAGGCGCGCTCGCCGCGGATGCGGCGCGCGAGCTGGATGTCCTTGGGCATGATGGTGACTCGCTTGGCGTGGATTGCGCACAGGTTGGTGTCTTCGAAGAGGCCGACGAGGTAGGCCTCGCTGGCCTCCTGCAGGGCCATGACTGCGGAGCTCTGGAAGCGCAGGTCGGTCTTGAAGTCCTGGGCGATCTCGCGCACTAGGCGCTGGAATGGCAGCTTGCGGATGAGCAGCTCTGTGCTCTTCTGGTAGCGCCTGATTTCTCGCAGGGCGACGGTGCCCGGCCTGTAGCGGTGGGGCTTCTTGACGCCGCCGGTGGCGGGCGCGCTCTTCCTCGCCGCCTTGGTGGCGAGCTGTTTGCGCGGCGCCTTTCCGCCGGTGGACTTGCGGGCCGTTTGCTTTGTCCGGGCCATGGCTACTGCGGATGCGGATGCGGCGTGGAGGATATGCGTGCGCGACGGCGTCCGGTGCTGCCTTGACAACGGGCCCGCGCGCCCCGGGTGCTGCGCTTATATGCCCTCGGTGCGCGGTGGTGGGGGGAGGGGAGGGCGGGCCGCGGGGCCCCAGAGTCTATATAGGGGGGCGGCGCGCGCGCTGGGCGCCACAACCGTAGCCGACTCGCTAGCGCCGGGTGAGGAGCTTGCCTTGCTTTCTGTTTTTTATATTATTGTGGTTGAGACGCTTGAAGAAGAAGAATGACAGGCCGCGGCAAGGGAGGAAAGGGGCTCGGCAAGGGTGGCGCCAAGCGGCACCGCAAGGTGTTGCGCGACAACATCCAGGGCATCACGAAGCCCGCGATCCGCCGCCTGGCGCGCAGGGGCGGCGTGAAGCGCATCTCTGGTCTGATCTACGAGGAGACGCGCGGAGTGCTGAAGGTGTTCCTGGAGAACGTGATCCGCGACGCGGTGACGTACACTGAGCACGCCAAGCGCAAGACTGTGACGGCCATGGACGTGGTGTACGCCCTGAAGAGGCAGGGGCGCACCCTGTACGGTTTCGGCGGTTAGGCGGTGTGAGACCGAAGGAAGGAAAGAGAGATAGATTGAAAAACGGCCCTTTTCAGGGCCACCACAGTGTTCGGAAGTTGAAAAGTGCGAAAGAGTCTGTGTTGCTGGTTTTTCTTTTCCTTTTTAGTCTACTTGGCCTTTTAGTTTTGTTTGGAGTTTTTTTTGACGTGGTGTGCGGTGCGGTTGGGAGGGAAGGAAGCGTGCCCTTGCGTTGTGTGAGCTCCTTCCTTCCTTCCTTCCTTCCCCTCCCTCTTTGCTTGTATGCTTCTTGTCGGTGGATGGGCTGTGTGTTGCGGCGCGGCTGAGCGCCGAGGGGTTATTTTTGAGGTGTGTTGTTGTGCGCCACGTGTGCTGGTTAATGGTCGCGAGACTGTGCGTGCGTGGAGTTGAGTGGAGGAGGTGGCCAAGTACGTGTGTACAAGATGGCGGCGCCTGTGTGTGTAAGAAGGAAAAAAAAACCGTACACAGAGAGAGAGAGAGAGAGAGAGAGAGAGAGAGAGAGAGAGAGAAAAGTGGTGCGACGAACGACTGGAATTCTGCTTTGGACGTAGGTTTGTGTGGTGGCCCTGAAAAGGGCCGATTGTGTTTTGTTTTTTGAGCCGAGGCGGCAAATGGCGCGCTGCGTGCCAAGGGAGCACGCGGCGGTTGCCGATTGCGCTGTCTCTCTTTTAGGCCTTCTTCTCGGTCTTCTTTGGCAGCAGGACGGCCTGGATGTTGGGCAGGACACCTCCCTGTGCGATGGTGACGCCCGACAAGAGCTTGTTGAGCTCCTCGTCGTTGCGTATGGCGAGCTGCAGGTGGCGCGGGATGATGCGCGTCTTCTTGTTGTCGCGGGCCGCGTTTCCGGCCAGCTCGAGCACCTCAGCCGCGAGGTACTCCATGACGGCGGCGAGGTAGACGGGCGCCCCGGCGCCGACGCGCTCGGCGTAGTTTCCCTTGCGCAGGAGGCGGTGGATTCTGCCGACCGGGAACTGGAGCCCAGCCCTGCTTGAGCGGGACTTTGACTTGCCCTTGACTTTGCCTCCCTTTCCGCGTCCGGACATGGCGATGGGCTAGTTTGGAAAGAAGCGAGAAAGAAAAAGCACAACGCCCCAAACGGTGCGAGCCGCAGCGAGTCGAGCAGCGGAGTGCGTGCCGGCGCCGGCGGGGTGGGGGTCCTTTATGGGCTCGGGTGCGGCGGCCGGTTGCGCGCGCGCCCCATTGGTCGGCGGCCGCAGCAGGGCGAGCTGGTAAAGGTGCGGCGGCGGCGTGCGGCGGGTGCCACTGTGTGGGGAGACGCTGACTGGAGCGGAGCGCCTGACTGACTGACTGACTGCGCGTGCCTGCCTGCCTGCCTGCCTGCCTGCCTGCCTGCCTGTTTGTTCGTGATGCCGCCCAAGACTAGCGGGAAAGCCGCCAAGAAGGCTGGCAAGGCGCAGAAGAACATTTCGAAGGGCGACAAGAAGAAGAAGCGCAAGAGGAAGGAGAGCTATGCCATCTACATCTACAAGGTGCTGAAGCAGGTGCACCCTGACACGGGCATCTCTTCGAAGGCGATGAGCATCATGAACAGCTTCGTGAACGACATTTTCGAGCGCATTGCGGCCGAGGCTTCTCGCCTGGCGCACTACAACAAGCGCTCGACCATCACGTCCCGCGAGATCCAGACCGCTGTGCGGCTCTTGCTGCCTGGCGAGCTGGCCAAGCACGCGGTGAGCGAGGGCACGAAGGCGGTGACCAAGTACACGAGCTCCAAGTAAGGAGGTGGCTCTTGGAAATAGGAGGCTCGTCCGCGGCGCGGCGAAGAAAAGAAAAAACGGCCCTTTTCAGGGCCACCAAAATGCCTTTGCGGGAAGGGCGGAATTGTTGTTGTTGTTGTTGTTGTTGTTGTGAGCGGGTGGACGGGCGGCACAGCTGTAGCTGTAGCTTGTGGTGTGGTGTGGTGCGGCGCCGGCGCCTTTGGTTTTGGTGTGACGTTGGGATACGCACTTTAGGCCACAGCCGGGTCGTGGGCGTGGGTGTTTCGAGACGTGTTGGTGTTAGGGGGGCGGATCGCTGGAGTTGGCTTGTTTGATATATATATTTTTTTTTTTTTTTTTGTCCCCTTTGTATGGTATGGCCGGAGGTGTGGAACGGAAAGCAAACCGCGATTGTCGGATGTCACACCGTTGGTGGCGAGGGTGAGAAACACGTTGCCGCCTACAGCTGCTTCTACGCCGAGCGGGTGGGTTAAGTTAGTAGTTGGTTGGTTGGGCGACGTAAAAGTGGAGCGTGGAGGTGTGTGTGAACGTGAGGAGACACGCATTGCATTGTATTTGTACGCGCGAGGTGAGTTAGGAGACCACGCGCCACGACGTACGGTGCCCTCTTTCGACCTGACGTCTGACGTCTGGAGGCGGTGTCGTCATTCTGGATGTACGTGTATTTTCCGCTCAGTTGAGTGAGGTGACGCGAGACGACGGCGTCGGTGGTGTTTTTGTTTTGTTGTTGGCGCCCCGGGGATGAAGAGGGGCACCCGACGGTAACGAGAGGTTGCACTTTGTGATCGGTCGAATGTCCGGGGAGCGAGGAATAGGGTGGGGGGTTGAAAAGAAACGCCAGTGTAGGGCAACGGGACGGTGAACGTTCCCGTGGTGTCGGAGGTGTGCAGTGGGGGGGAGGAAAAAAAAAAAGCGCGTAACGGCGCGGCTGCCGTGGTGGAAACGTTCTCTCCAACTGTGGTGGTGTCCCCTGTGTGTTTTGTTGTTCTCTATATCGTGTGTCCCCTCGCACAAGACGCTCTCTGGGCGGGTTTGATTCATTCATTTTTGCATAGTCACGTAGCGTAGAATGGAATGCGCAAGAGTTGAGTGAGACTGGCGACGGTATATGGTCTGAGCAGCGTCAGCTGCACTGCACTCCCCGGAAAAGAATCTTGGATGCCGTGCTAACTGAAATTTGGTGGACGGGGTTCTCAAGGCTGTTTTGCTATTTTCTTGTTTGTTTGTCTCTAGTTAAGATGGTGAAATGACGTCGAAGAAGCAGTATTGCAAATACTGTTATGGAAATGCCCTAGTTTGATGAAAGGAAATGTGTGTTGAATATACAGGATGGTAAAGACCAAGTGCGTTGAAAGAAACGTTGTGAAGGAACGAACGTTCCCTGAATTGGTTTCTTTTTGTTCCCGAGTTGTGTACAATGGACGACGGTTGTGCCATATCGCAGCATTGCATCATCCCCAGGTTTGATTTCAATTGAGCGATAAAAAAAGGAAAAAGAGAAGAACAAGAACACTATCGAAATGGTCTATGGTGTGTGACCCACAATTGTTGTCTTTAAATCACTTACCCAACCATGTCGTAAAAATATTTTTTTTTTTTTTTTTTTTTTTTTTTTTTTTTTTTTTTACAGTGGCTGCCGAATGACCTAGATGTAACAGAGAGAGAGAGAAACACATGGCGTGTCAGATGTTTGTTTTCTTTTCCCCCCCCCCCCCCCCCCCTCTCGTCAAGTGGCAAATGCGAACACCGTCAGCTGTAATTGACGATCGACACTAGTATGGCGCGAAAAGGGGGTGCGACCTGTGCAGTTGTGGGTGAAACTTTGGGTGATGGGCTGTCATGCGGCATCGCGTGCGTTCATTACCCCTCGGCGGCGGCGGCGGCGGCGGCGGCGGCGCCGCAGCTCCGTCCAGCTCGCGCTCTCGGAAACAACCCTCTCGTAATGCCGCGTCTCCTCCGTCACTGCAATTTTCAAAGGGAAACCTGTGTGGCCGGTGGGGGTGTGTCAACCGTTGGCCCTCAAGCTCCGCCGACAAAAAGTGTTGAGTGTATCCAGTGTGAGAGAGGTTGACGCTTTTCGTGGTGTGTGTGTGTGTGTGTGTGTGTGTGTGTGTGGCAATGTTTTGAAAAGTTTGCAACGTACGTTAAGAAGTGTTGACGCTGAAACTTGCGGGCTGTGTGGCCCTGGTGGTTGGCTGGCTGGAGACGCGGGCGTGTCCAGTCGGTCGGTTGTTGTGGCTGAAAGGTACGTATACGGTTCCGCCGTCCCGTCGGAACTGCGTCTGTCTGGAAGGTATGACGTGACGTGCAGTTTTTATTAGGTCAGCCCTTGTTGTGTATTGTTCCATTTGTTGCTCACTCGTCACCCGTATTTGGTGTGGCGATGTATGTGGACGTACTGCTGGATCAGTGTCAGGGTTTCCGTGGGAGGTGTTGGTTGGGTTGGATTTGCCTGACACGGCTGAGTCCGCAATTGGCCTGCCGTTCGTTGATGCGATATGTGGGTTCTGAGGAAGAATGTGTACGAGATAGTTGCCCCTGCCCTGCCCTTTCTTTCGCGTTCGTGTGTGCCCCCCTTGTTGTGTAGTGTGGGTTGAACATGGTTCTTTACCGAGTGGGGGGGAATGGGATGGACGGATCCGTTGCTGTTGCTGTCACCGTCAAGACAACGCACGCACGCACGCACGCACCCCTGTCCTACGAGAAGGTGTGTCAACCGGGGTTTCGGTAGTCGTGTGTGTAGGGGACGGGGAGAAGCAAAGTGGAGAGTGCGGCACGGGCAGAGAGTGGAATTGGGGCGCGTTGATGTTGGGAAACATGCCCCAAGGGTTGCGGGATGATGTGGCGGTGAGAGCGGGGGGCGGGGGAGAAAAGAAAAGCGAAAAAGAACTAAGGAAGAGGAGGAGGCGTGCGTGTGCGCAGTGGCGGGGCCCCAAAGACCTGTCGTGTGGTGTCGGCCGAACGCGAGCGCGAACGCGAACGCGAACGCGTGTGCGGGGCAGCGTCGGCACGGAGAAGCGAGGAGGAGAGAGAGAGAGAGAGCTGGTCTGATGGGTATTTTTTACCCCCTGTACTCGAAGGACCGGATCTGTCCTTGATCCCTGCCTTCTGTCTGATTATGTTGGGTAACAAAATGATGGGATGATAGGGTCTCTTGGGTGTGTGTAGATGTTTGTTTGTTTGAGTGAGTGTTATGGTGTTTGTATTTTATTTTTGTTTATCATGGTATGTTGTAGTTTGTGGTGTTTTGTCGTGATGGGAAATGTCGTTCTTGGGTCGGGTGGATTTTGGTCCCAGATTTCTGATGAGTGGGTGGTTCGAATCCGTGGTTTGGTGGAAAAAAAACAAAAAAAAAAAAAAAAAAAAACTTTATGGATTTTTCTTTGGATGATTTCCGGGATTTTGATTGAGTATGTTATGGTTTGTGTATATGTCTCGGTTTGTCTGGTACCGGCCGGCATCAGCAGTAATTCTGAAGTATTTGTTCTGCACCCTTTTTTACTCTTGTTATGTTTGGTGTCTGCGGCCATTGACGAGATTTTTCAGAGCCGTAAGTGATGGCTGGTTCCTATGACGGTTTTGAAGATTTTCTTTTTGGCGCGCATATTTATTCTGTTTCCTTTGATGATTGGGTACAGTCTGAATATTGCTGCTGCAGCCTTGTTACAAACGTGTGTAACATGGTCTCTAAATGTCAACCTCTTGTCCAGCTTGATGCCTAGATACTTTATTGTGCCTGACCATGGAAGATTGTTATTTCTGAGGCGTATATGCAGGTTAGGAGGTATTCTTTTTGAATGTGAATCGTATTGTATTGCTTGGGTTTTCTCCGCGTTTATTGTTTTTTTGGTTAGCCCATTTCTGGATGGATTGTAGGTGTTGCTCTATTTTTGTGACTCTATATTGCAGGTTAGAACTGCTGCGGTAGACTGCAGTGTCGTCTGCAAATAGTGACAAGTGTCCTCCCAGCTGTTTGTTTGTGTATATTGAGTAGAGAATGGGCCCCAGCACTGAGCCTTGCGGGACTCCAGCCTCTATGGATCTAGTGTTACTTGCCGCTCCTGGTACATGGACATAGAATGCTCTGTTGCGGAGAAAAGAAGCAATAATGTGGATGGGGCAGTTGTACTGGTGGAGCTTGTAGATAAGGCGTTATCCGAATGCTTTTCCAATGTCAAGCAGGACTGCTCCAGTACTGTGTCTAATGTTTCTGGCCTGACATATGTGCTCGACTAGTCTGGTCACCTGGTGGGTGGTGCTGTGTTCTTCGCGGAATCGGAATTGTTGTGGGATGATTATGTTGTTATCCTTTAAGAATTGAATTTCTTCAGTTCAGTTTGAATGAGCTTTCCGAGAACCTTTCCAAGGAAGTTGGCCTATAGTTTTGCGGAAATAATAAGTCCTTGTTTGGCTTTGGTAATGTGATGACTCGGGCCTGTTTCCAAGTAGTTTAGTCTGAAGCAAGCATTATATATTGATGTTAGATAGATAATTGATAGTTGCTGGAGGTAGGTGATGTAGTAGTTGCGGTTTGATGGAATCTGGGCCTGATGCCTTCTTAGGATGTGTGTATGTTTGTGATGTGATAAGATACGGGGTTTCTGCGTTTATTGGATTGTGAAAGATGTTCTGATCGGGGCACTTAGGATGCGGTTTTACCCTTCTGAGTACCATTTCCTGGTGGTCATCAGTTTCGTCATCTACCGCTTCTGGTGCTTGGAATTGCCTTTCTAGTGAATCCGCCAGTGCTTCAGCTCGGTCTGTGGGGTCGTTCCTTCCCCATGTAGATGTAGATGTTTCGTGTCTAGTTTACGAGTTTTAAGAAATTTCCAGAATTTTTCCTGGTCCCTTCCTGCTTCTCGTAACGTTTCCTCCCACGCCTCGCTACGGTGGTTTTCGGAGCTCTCTTTTTGATCCTCCCGGCCAATTGCTCTGATTTTCGTCGGTCGGCTGGGTCCCTGTAGTTTTGCCATCTCTTTCTGGCGCGCGCGGGCTGCGGTTGGCGCCTTTGGTGGCAACGGCCGGGGCAAGCAGCGGTGTGTGGTGTGGTGCGGGGCGGGCAGGGGCAGTGGTGGTTGACGGATGGCCTGGGGGCCGAAAAACGGGCCGGCCGGCGGACGGATGTTGAGAGAGGCGGCGCGCACGCGTCTCGCGCGGACACAGGCGCCACAGCGTTGATGATTGGAAGGAGGTGCGGTGCGGGGATGGGCCCAGGAAAAAAGACGGTCGTGGCCCCTGTCTTGGGTGCGTGTCGACGTCAGCACCGTCGGTGTGGTGTGGTGTGGTGTGGTGTGGTGTGGTGTGGTGTGGTGTGGTGTGGTGTGGTGTGGGCAGGGAGGGGGGAAAAGCGGGCTGCGGGCTGCGGGCTGCGGGCTGCGGGCTGCGGAGGGAATGGTGGTGGGGAGTAGGCACACATGTGGGCGGGCGCAAAATCGGCCGGTGCCCGTAAACCGCGGCGGGATATTGGGTGGAAAAGAGGGAAATTGTAGAAAGGAAAACAAGCGGAGGGGGCGAATGTGGTGGGGTGGGGGGACGGGCGGGGGCGAGGCGACAGCTTGCTTTTTCTTTTTCATTTTATTTTATTTTGTTGTAGTGTTTTTGTTTTTTTTTGTTTTTTTGCGTGTGTGTGGCCTTGGAGAGGCTGGTCTTGTCTGGCTTACGCTTTGGGTGCGTGTGTTGGTACTTTTTCGTTTTTTCTTGTTCTGCAGAGCAGGGGCGGGGCGGTGGGAACGGCTGGCTGGCTGTGCCCAGAGGAGGAGGAGACGCTGGCGGCGGGCCCGGCTCCTGGGGCTGCTGTTGCATGCGCTGTGCAAAGAAAGGAAGAGTGGGTTTGTTTGGCTGGTGAAGTGCATTATTTAAGTGTGGGCTTGCCGGCCTGGCTCCGATGCGCAGGTAGATAGATGCCGGCGGCGACCGCAGGCAGGCGCGTTGTGTGTACAGAGGGACGAGCCATGTGTTTTGCAAGCAGGACGTGGCGTGCCGAGTGGAGAGGAGGCGGCGGCTCGGCTCGGTTCGGCCCGGTCCGGCGGTGCCGCGCTGTTGTCGCGGACGTGAGCGCCCCCTGGCGGGCGGGTGGTTGGCGGCGGCGTGGTGGACGCGTGTGGCAGTTGTGTGCACGGGTTGCTTGGGCGAGTGAGCAGTGGCTGGCGGTGTTGGCGCGTCGTCGGGGAGGTATGTGTTGCGGCCGCGTCTGCTGCGCGCTGCGTCGTTGTGTCGACTGTGTGTGGGCGTGGGCACGTGTGCTCTGGCGAGGGCGTCGTAAAAAAGTGGGTCGCGGTGTGCGTGCGTAGCCCGTGATGATGTATTGTGCGTCGCGTCGTTGTGTGCGAAACGGATGCCGAGAGGTGTGTGGTGAGTGCGAAGCGCGAATGTGCGGCGTTTGGCGGTTTCGGTGTGTTTTCTGTTTTTGCGGCGTGAGAGTGGGGCTGGCTGGCTGGCTGGCTGGCTGGCTGTTTGTTGTTGGTGTTGCCTTGTGTGTGTAGGTTGATGGCGCGACGCGGAGGGGACGCCGTTTGCTGCGTGCCTTGCCTCGCGTGTGTTGGCGCGCCGTGCATGTGTTTGGGTCGTGGGGGCGGTGTTTTTGTTTGTATTTGGATTTTCATTTTTTGGCGTGTTGTGTCGTGTATGGCAAGGGCGAGAGGAGTAGTGCGGTAGTGTCGTTGCGGCACGGGCGTCTGGTGGGGCTGTGCGTCGTGGCGGGGAAGGTGTGTAGGTTGCGGCGATGCGGCGAGCCCAGCCCGTCGTTTGACGGTGTGCCGGGTGAGTTGCGCTGCGAATCGAGTGTGGCGGGAAGGGAGCTGCGTGGCGCCTGCGTCCGTTGGCAGCAGGGGCTGTGCCTTTTGAGAGTTTGTTTGATTTCGGGACGACGACGACGACGACGACTGGTTGGTTGGTGGGTGGGGTGGCGTGCACGTTTGTCGTACTGGGCGAGTCGATTGCCTGCCGGCTGGCGAAAGGTGCGCCGCCGCCCGTCTCTCGCGCTCTGTGTTGTTTTTTTTTTTTTTCTGTGTGTGTCGGCTGCGTTTTTGTTTGCGGTGCGCGCGAAGACGGTGGTGCCGAAAGTGTGCCGGCGTGGCGTTGCGACCGCGACGAGCCGCGGGCGCGCCATTTGGCTGGTGTTGCGTGAAGAGCGGCTGTGTACGGGTAGTGGCTGTAGCCGTACGTGTACGTGCACGTGCATCCGGCCCGGCCGCCAGCCCAGCCCAGCCCAGCCCAGCCCAGCCCAGCCGAGTCGGGTGAGCGGAGGCCGACACGTGGTGGTGCTGTGCTCTCTCGGCTCGGGGGGGTTTGTGTGTGTGTGTGTGTGTGTGCGTGCGTGCGTGTGTGTCTCGTTCGCTCTCCGGAATCTGCTCGTTCTGCTGATCCCCGCCTGTCGGCGTCGTTTATTTTTACTTATTTATTTTTTACCTGTTGTTTGTTTTTCGACGTCGTCTTGCAGTTTTGTCCTTTGCGGCGTGCCGACGACCCGCCGCGCGACCTTATGAAACCCCAAAGCGTGGCGTGGCGTGGCGTGGCGTGGCCGAGCCGCAGCAGCTAAGGGGGTGCGGCCGCCTCGACGCCTTAACCTCCTAAACTTCTTTAAGCCGTTAACGCAGCCACCTAAACTAACGTAACCTAACGTAAGCCCTTAGGCCAACCCCCAAGTCGCCTTAACCTAACGTACGTGACCGCAACCTTAGCTTAACGCCTACGTTAAGACGTGACGTCACGTCAACGCTTAACCTAACCCTGACGCCTTCTTAGCCTAACCTGACGTAACCTAAGGTAAGGTAACCGTTGAAAGAAAGAAACCACCTTTGTTTTGACGTTGAGGCGTGTAAGGTCGGCTGTGAGGGCAGATTCGGTGTGTCTGTAGTTGGGGCTGGCTGGTAATTTATTTTGTTTGTTTGTTTATCGTTGTCTTGTTTTCGCCTGTGGCGGGGGGGTTGGCGCTCCGTCGGCCGGTGCCATGTTGCGCAGGCGGCGATCGTAAAAAAGTAGAAAAAAAAAAAGAAAAAAGAAAAAAAAAATGTGTTGGAAGGGCTGTGGGTGTTGGCGGGCGAGGCGAGAGGAGGAGGACGGCCCGCGGCCGTGGCCCGACGGCTGCGGGCCGATCGGGAAAACGGCGGAAGGCGATGGGGCGGCGGAGGTGCGTTTGTGCACGGCCGTCATCGCCGCACGACTCGGCTCGTGTGGCTGTGGCGCCGGCCGCGGTGGCCGGGCTGCCGCGGCGACGGTGTGGGAGTTTTGACGAAGGTTTGGCCATTGTGGCGGGTCGTCGGCTGGGGCTGTGGGGGCGGCATTTGGGCGGGGGCGGCGATTCTCGGCGGGCCGACCCAGGCTGTGGCGCGCGGTGGCTGCAGTTTGGCCGTGGTTTGCGGCGCCGCCGCGGCGACTGGTTGGCGACCGTGGTGTCGGTGTGTGTAGCCCCATCCTCGGTGGTTTGAATGGCGCGGGTGGTTGCGGCGCAGGTTGGGGGCTGCTCCGCGCAGGCTGTCGGACGTTGGGCGGTAGCAAGCGCGGGAGGCGCGGCGCGGCGGCGCGGCGGCGCGCCGAGTGGCGGCCGCTCTCTCGGCCGTCCGCGCCCGCCCGCGACACTGGCTGGGCCAGGCGCGTGCGCGGCTCAGGATCGCAGTGGAAGTGGAGCCGCTCAAGGCCAAGGGGAGGCGCGCCCAGTGCTTCTCCTGTCAAGGCCTTGACCACGTGGCGCGCTACTGCACGATGCCGGCCCGCTGCGTCAAGTGCGCCGACTCCCACCAGAGTCGAGACTGCACAAAGAAGAGGGAGGAGGCGCCCAAGTGCTGCAATTGTAGCGAGCCACATGTGGCGAGCTACAGAGGCTGCACCGCCTTCAAACGCGGCCCACGGCAGCAAGGACGTTCGGCACCGGCACGAAAGGTGCAACCAGGCACCAGCTTCGCCTCTGCCACCAAGGGGGAGTCCTCGGACGCCCCCAGGGGGCGGCGGGCGGACGCAGCGACCACCAAGGCGCCCAACCAGGCAGCCGGCACCCAGGACGACCAACACCAGGGCGGACGGCTAAACCGTCCCCCCACCTCAGACACGCCGCAAGCTGCTAGGCGTGTGGTCCCGCTAACGGACGCAGCCACTCCGCTGCGCCCCGCCGCCCACGCACCCGCAACTGCGGCACCTCCTGCAGCAATTCCGCGACCAGAAGCAGCAGACCTGGGAGCAATGTTGAGCTCCCTCTCTGCCCTGCTACAGCAACTGCCGGTGCTCGTCACCGCCGTAACGGGGGCCCTCCAGGCCGCTACCGTCGCCACGAAACCACACCATGGATAACGTCCTTATCCACGGTCTGACCATCTGTGGTTTCAATGCCAACAGCCTGTTTCCACAACAGGGTGAGTTTCGTCAGTTCATGCAGGACGAGGCCATCGACCTGTGCCTGATCTGCGAAACTCACCTCAAGCCAGGAGTTCTCGTGAAGGTAGCAAACTATGTTTGCTACCGCAACGACAGGCCGACGGCAGGCGGGGGTACCGCCATCTACGTCCGCGCCTCACTCCGGCACCACCAGGTGCTGCTCCCCGCCATGGCCACCCTGGAAGTCACCGGGGTGAACGTCACGACGGCTGTGGGGCAAATAACCTTCGTGGCTGCATACAGGCCACCACGTGGACACCTCCAGGAGGCAGACGTCGACGCACTGCTGGCGATTGGGGGGAGGGTCTTCATTGCGGGTGACTTCAATGCGAAACACCCGGAATGGAACTCCCGCCTCACGAACGTCAGTGGCCGCCGACTTCTTCGCGCAGCCCAGAGGAATGGCGCCCTGGTACTGGGCCCACAGGACCACACCATCTTCCCGGCCAGGGGGCGGTCGGACGTGCTCGACGTCGCCGTCATCAAAGGCATCGGGCACCACACGACCGCCACCACGCGGTGTGCGATGTCGTCCGACCACCTGCCGGTGGTCTATGGAATCGACATCGCTGGAGCCACGCTCCCGCCACGTCGGCAGACGTACCGGCGCCTGGACAGCGATCGATTTCAGGACAACGTCCTGGCATCACTGGCGGACTCACCTGACCCCGCGGCAGTGGGGGCGGATGCCGCCCTTCAATTCTTCACGCGTCAGCTGCTGCAGGCAGCTGATGCGGCCTCCCCTGCCCCTCCACAGGGTACCAGGGACTTCTCCCGTAACCTGCCGCCTCCCATCCGGGACGCAATACGGGAGAAGAACCGCCTCTTCCGGGAGTGGCAGCTCACGCGCCAACCCGCAACGAAACGGCGCCTCAACCGCATGCGGAGAGACATCAAAGCGGCGGCTGAGGCGCACAGGAACAACGTATGGGCAGACTTCGTCGCCTCCCTCAACACCGAGGACGGCAGCGCGTGGCGGACTGTGAAGTCCTTTCTACGCAGAAGGCAGCGCGTCCCGCCGCTACTCGTCGGACAAGATGTCGTCTGCAGCCCGGACGGCAAGGCAGGCGCCCTGGCGGACCACTTCGAGCTGTCATTCACCCCGGTGGATGATAACATTGACGAGGAGCACCTCCACCGGGTTGAGGAGCAGCTCCCAGTGTTCCTGGAAGCCAGGGACGCCGCGGACGAGATCGACCCCATCACCGAGGAGGAGGTGGCCGTGCAGATAACGGCGCTCAACACCAAGAAGGCTGGCGGGGCTGACGGCGTCACCAACCATCTGCTGAAGAGCCTGCCGGCGGGTGCACACCCATTCCTGGCGGGCATCTTCAACCAGGTCCTTCGCTCTGGGGTCTACCCCTCTGTATGGAAACATGCAGAGGTGGTGGCAATCCCCAAGGCAAACAAGGACCCACGGGACGCCGCCAACTATAGGCCAATCAGTCTGCTGCCGGCACTCTCGAAGGTGTTCGAGCGCCTGTACGCCAGACGCCTGCTCCGCCACGTGACAGCAGAGGGCATCATACCCGACGAGCAGTTCGGCTTTAGGAGGGGCCATTCCACCGTCCACCAGCTGATGCGGATGGTGGAAGAAGCCATGCGCGCCCTGGAGACTCGGGAATACCTTGGGGCGGTGTTCCTGGACGTCTCTAGGGCATTCGACTCCGTGTGGCACGACGGCCTCGTGTACAAACTTTTTGTGCACGGGGTACCGACGTCGCACGGAGTCCTCCTCCGGTCATACCTAGCCGAGCGGTCCTTCCATGTCAGGCTGGAAGACGGGACATCCACCCACCGATACATCCGCGCTGGAGTGCCGCAGGGGTCCGTTCTTGGGCCCCTACTGTACTCCCTATACACCGCCGACGCTCCGCGCGTGACGCCGGTGAAGTTGGCACTATATGCTGACGACACTGCGCTGTTCGTGCGGAGCATGAAGGCGGTCGAGATGCGCCGTCTTCTCCAACGAGGTTGCGAGGCCCTTGGCGCCTGGTCGACCAAGTGGCGCCTCAAACAAAACGCGGCGAAGAGCCAGGCGGTGGTGTTCACTAGACGACCACTGCCGCCCGATCTTCCGCCAGTCACCGTCATGGGCAGCCCCGTCCCATGGAGCAAGACCGGCCGCTACCTGGGTGTCACATTGGACCACAAGCTGACATGGAAGCCGCACATCGAGGACGTCAGGGGCAGAGCAATAGGGCGCCTACGCGTCCTGTACCCTCTGCTCAATCCCTCGTCTGCGCTGCCTCCCCACCACGGCATCACGCTGTACCTGGCGCTGGTACGTCCAGTGCTGGAATACGCGGCTGTGGTGTGGGGCAACGCGGCCGAGACACACATCAGCAAGCTGCAGAGGGTGCAGAACAGGGCGCTCAAGCTCGCTCTGCGCCTGCCGAGGCTATACTCGACCGCTCGGCTACACGAGCAGACCGGAATACCCCTCCTCCGCGACCGCTTCAAGCAATCAGCGCGGGCCTTCTATGAGCGGGCCGAACGGTCCGACAACCGGCTCATCAGGGATCTGGGCCATCCTGCACACCACAGGCCAACAACACGCTGGCCTGACCTGTTGCGGGAGTGAAAACTTCCGCAATAGAGACAGGACATCCCCATCCACGAAGAAACCAACCAGAGGCCAATCCAAGAAGAGAGTTAGTCCCTCCGAAACGAAAGGCTCCCGCAGGAATAGCAGTTGACTGCTTAGCCTGCTCCTGCACGGGTCAGGGCAGACCCGTAAGGTCGAACAGCAGCAACAGCGTGCGCGGCTATTCTCTGCTGCGCGCCCCTCGCTGTTGTGCGTCGTCGAAGGAGAGAAGGAAGCGAAAGCAAGGGGAAAAAAGAAAAGAGAACAGGCAAAAGATGGCAGACCAGGCGGCTACGAACGAGACTGCCGCGGCACCCGCCGCCACCGGCACTACGAAGAAGGCCAAGTCTGCGTCGTCTGCGAAGAAGCCGCGCGCCAAGCCTGCGCACCCGCGCACCTCTGAGATGGTGACGGCCGCCATCAAGAGTCTGAAGGAGCGCGGCGGGTCGTCGCTGCAGGCGATCAAGAAGTACATTGCCGCGCACTACAAGCTGGACGCGGAGAAGCTGGCGCCCTTTATCAAGAAGTACCTCAAGTCGGCCGTCGTGGCTGGCGAGCTGGTGCAGACGAAGGGGAAGGGCGCGTCGGGCTCTTTCAAGCTTGCCGGCGCCGGCGGCGGGGCGGCCGAGGGCGGCAAGGCTCGTGGTGGCGGCGGTGGTGCGAAGAAGAAGCGCGCCGCTCCGGCCAGCAAGGAGAAGAAGGGGGCCCGTGCGGCCGGCGCAAAGAAGGCTGGCGGCGTGAAGGCGGCGACCGGTCGGAAGGCGGGCGCCGCCAAGAAGGCGTCTGCGGCGTCGGCCGCTCCCGCGGGTGCGAAGAAGGCGGCTGCGGCCAAGCCGGCCAAGGCCAAGTCGCCGTCGAAGGCGAAGAAGGCCGCCAAGGTTCCGACGAAGAAGCCGAAGGCGCCGCGCCCGAAGAAGGCGACGGCGACGCCGTCTAAGGCGAAGGCTTCGCCCAAGAAGAAGAAGTAAAAAGGGCAGGGAAGGGTTGGCGGTTGACACCGTCGCCTGGAGGCCGGCGCGCAACCAGAGGCTGTCGCGCGGTCCCGGACAAAAACAAAAACGGCCCTTCTCAGGGCCATCAAAGCACGTCGGGAAGGTGTTGATTGTCGTGTCGTGTCGTGGTCGGTCGGTTGCCTTGTTGTCTGTCTGTCTGTCTTGCTTGCTGGCGTTTGTTTGTTTCATGTGTGGATGGTGGTTGGATTGTGGGGTCGTTGGCGGGCGTGGGCGGCGGCGCCGCGGTTGGTGTTACACAAAGTGTATTTTACTTTTATTATTTTTTACCTATTTATTTTGCGCCGCGTTTGTTTGTTTGTTTGTCTTGGTGGTGGTTTTGGAATAGTCTTTTTTGCTTTGCTTTGCTTTCCGGGCGTCACGTTTTGTGCCGTGGCCTGTGTGGGTGGCGCTATTGACGCTTGCGACTTGGTTCGGCCGGTGCGGTGCTTTTTTCTTTTTTTTGGAAACGGCGGCGCCGGGCCGGGCCGGGGGTGGGACGACTGGACTGGAGAGTGAGTGGGGAACTAGTCGTTGCGACCGACAAAGTTTTGCTCGCGACGGAGAGACGTTAGTGGCCCTGAAAAGGGCCGTTTTGTTTGTTTGGCGGTGTGCGGGTTTAGGCGCGCTCGCCGCGGATGCGGCGCGCGAGCTGGATGTCCTTGGGCATGATGGTGACTCGCTTGGCGTGGATTGCGCACAGGTTGGTGTCTTCGAAGAGGCCGACGAGGTAGGCCTCGCTGGCCTCCTGCAGGGCCATGACTGCGGAGCTCTGGAAGCGCAGGTCGGTCTTGAAGTCCTGGGCGATCTCGCGCACTAGGCGCTGGAATGGCAGCTTGCGGATGAGCAGCTCTGTGCTCTTCTGGTAGCGCCTGATTTCTCGCAGGGCGACGGTGCCCGGCCTGTAGCGGTGGGGCTTCTTGACGCCGCCGGTGGCGGGCGCGCTCTTCCTCGCCGCCTTGGTGGCGAGCTGTTTGCGCGGCGCCTTTCCGCCGGTGGACTTGCGGGCCGTTTGCTTTGTCCGGGCCATGGCTACTGCGGATGCGGATGCGGCGTGGAGGATATGCGTGCGCGACGGCGTCCGGTGCTGCCTTGACAACGGGCCCGCGCGCCCCGGGTGCTGCGCTTATATGCCCTCGGTGCGCGGTGGTGGGGGGAGGGGAGGGCGGGCCGCGGGGCCCCAGAGTCTATATAGGGGGGCGGCGCGCGCGCTGGGCGCCACAACCGTAGCCGACTCGCTAGCGCCGGGTGAGGAGCTTGCCTTGCTTTCTGTTTTTTATATTATTGTGGTTGAGACGCTTGAAGAAGAAGAATGACAGGCCGCGGCAAGGGAGGAAAGGGGCTCGGCAAGGGTGGCGCCAAGCGGCACCGCAAGGTGTTGCGCGACAACATCCAGGGCATCACGAAGCCCGCGATCCGCCGCCTGGCGCGCAGGGGCGGCGTGAAGCGCATCTCTGGTCTGATCTACGAGGAGACGCGCGGAGTGCTGAAGGTGTTCCTGGAGAACGTGATCCGCGACGCGGTGACGTACACTGAGCACGCCAAGCGCAAGACTGTGACGGCCATGGACGTGGTGTACGCCCTGAAGAGGCAGGGGCGCACCCTGTACGGTTTCGGCGGTTAGGCGGTGTGAGACCGAAGGAAGGAAAGAGAGATAGATTGAAAAACGGCCCTTTTCAGGGCCACCACAGTGTTCGGAAGTTGAAAAGTGCGAAAGAGTCTGTGTTGCTGGTTTTTCTTTTCCTTTTTAGTCTACTTGGCCTTTTAGTTTTGTTTGGAGTTTTTTTTGACGTGGTGTGCGGTGCGGTTGGGAGGGAAGGAAGCGTGCCCTTGCGTTGTGTGAGCTCCTTCCTTCCTTCCTTCCTTCCCCTCCCTCTTTGCTTGTATGCTTCTTGTCGGTGGATGGGCTGTGTGTTGCGGCGCGGCTGAGCGCCGAGGGGTTATTTTTGAGGTGTGTTGTTGTGCGCCACGTGTGCTGGTTAATGGTCGCGAGACTGTGCGTGCGTGGAGTTGAGTGGAGGAGGTGGCCAAGTACGTGTGTACAAGATGGCGGCGCCTGTGTGTGTAAGAAGGAAAAAAAAACCGTACACAGAGAGAGAGAGAGAGAGAGAGAGAGAGAGAGAGAGAGAGAGAAAAGTGGTGCGACGAACGACTGGAATTCTGCTTTGGACGTAGGTTTGTGTGGTGGCCCTGAAAAGGGCCGATTGTGTTTTGTTTTTTGAGCCGAGGCGGCAAATGGCGCGCTGCGTGCCAAGGGAGCACGCGGCGGTTGCCGATTGCGCTGTCTCTCTTTTAGGCCTTCTTCTCGGTCTTCTTTGGCAGCAGGACGGCCTGGATGTTGGGCAGGACACCTCCCTGTGCGATGGTGACGCCCGACAAGAGCTTGTTGAGCTCCTCGTCGTTGCGTATGGCGAGCTGCAGGTGGCGCGGGATGATGCGCGTCTTCTTGTTGTCGCGGGCCGCGTTTCCGGCCAGCTCGAGCACCTCAGCCGCGAGGTACTCCATGACGGCGGCGAGGTAGACGGGCGCCCCGGCGCCGACGCGCTCGGCGTAGTTTCCCTTGCGCAGGAGGCGGTGGATTCTGCCGACCGGGAACTGGAGCCCAGCCCTGCTTGAGCGGGACTTTGACTTGCCCTTGACTTTGCCTCCCTTTCCGCGTCCGGACATGGCGATGGGCTAGTTTGGAAAGAAGCGAGAAAGAAAAAGCACAACGCCCCAAACGGTGCGAGCCGCAGCGAGTCGAGCAGCGGAGTGCGTGCCGGCGCCGGCGGGGTGGGGGTCCTTTATGGGCTCGGGTGCGGCGGCCGGTTGCGCGCGCGCCCCATTGGTCGGCGGCCGCAGCAGGGCGAGCTGGTAAAGGTGCGGCGGCGGCGTGCGGCGGGTGCCACTGTGTGGGGAGACGCTGACTGGAGCGGAGCGCCTGACTGACTGACTGACTGACTGATCGCGCGTTGCCTGCCTGCCTGCCTGCCTGCCTGCCTGTTTGTTCGTGATGCCGCCCAAGACTAGCGGGAAAGCCGCCAAGAAGGCTGGCAAGGCGCAGAAGAACATTTCGAAGGGCGACAAGAAGAAGAAGCGCAAGAGGAAGGAGAGCTATGCCATCTACATCTACAAGGTGCTGAAGCAGGTGCACCCTGACACGGGCATCTCTTCGAAGGCGATGAGCATCATGAACAGCTTCGTGAACGACATTTTCGAGCGCATTGCGGCCGAGGCTTCTCGCCTGGCGCACTACAACAAGCGCTCGACCATCACGTCCCGCGAGATCCAGACCGCTGTGCGGCTCTTGCTGCCTGGCGAGCTGGCCAAGCACGCGGTGAGCGAGGGCACGAAGGCGGTGACCAAGTACACGAGCTCCAAGTAAGGAGGTGGCTCTTGGAAATAGGAGGCTCGTCCGCGGCGCGGCGAAGAAAAGAAAAAACGGCCCTTTTCAGGGCCACCAAAATGCCTTTGCGGGAAGGGCGGAATTGTTGTTGTTGTTGTTGTTGTTGTTGTGAGCGGGTGGACGGGCGGCACAGCTGTAGCTGTAGCTTGTGGTGTGGTGTGGTGCGGCGCCGGCGCCTTTGGTTTTGGTGTGACGTTGGGATACGCACTTTAGGCCACAGCCGGGTCGTGGGCGTGGGTGTTTCGAGACGTGTTGGTGTTAGGGGGGCGGATCGCTGGAGTTGGCTTGTTTGATATATATATTTTTTTTTTTTTTTTTGTCCCCTTTGTATGGTATGGCCGGAGGTGTGGAACGGAAAGCAAACCGCGATTGTCGGATGTCACACCGTTGGTGGCGAGGGTGAGAAACACGTTGCCGCCTACAGCTGCTTCTACGCCGAGCGGGTGGGTTAAGTTAGTAGTTGGTTGGTTGGGCGACGTAAAAGTGGAGCGTGGAGGTGTGTGTGAACGTGAGGAGACACGCATTGCATTGTATTTGTACGCGCGAGGTGAGTTAGGAGACCACGCGCCACGACGTACGGTGCCCTCTTTCGACCTGACGTCTGACGTCTGGAGGCGGTGTCGTCATTCTGGATGTACGTGTATTTTCCGCTCAGTTGAGTGAGGTGACGCGAGACGACGGCGTCGGTGGTGTTTTTGTTTTGTTGTTGGCGCCCCGGGGATGAAGAGGGGCACCCGACGGTAACGAGAGGTTGCACTTTGTGATCGGTCGAATGTCCGGGGAGCGAGGAATAGGGTGGGGGGTTGAAAAGAAACGCCAGTGTAGGGCAACGGGACGGTGAACGTTCCCGTGGTGTCGGAGGTGTGCAGTGGGGGGGAGGAAAAAAAAAAAGCGCGTAACGGCGCGGCTGCCGTGGTGGAAACGTTCTCTCCAACTGTGGTGGTGTCCCCTGTGTGTTTTGTTGTTCTCTATATCGTGTGTCCCCTCGCACAAGACGCTCTCTGGGCGGGTTTGATTCATTCATTTTTGCATAGTCACGTAGCGTAGAATGGAATGCGCAAGAGTTGAGTGAGACTGGCGACGGTATATGGTCTGAGCAGCGTCAGCTGCACTGCACTCCCCGGAAAAGAATCTTGGATGCCGTGCTAACTGAAATTTGGTGGACGGGGTTCTCAAGGCATTTTCTTGTTTGTTTGTCTCTAGTTAAGATGGTGAAATGACGTCGAAGAAGCAGTATTGCAAATACTGTTATGGAAATGCCCTAGTTTGATGAAAGGAAATGTGTGTTGAATATACAGGATGGTAAAGACCAAGTGCGTTGAAAGAAACGTTGTGAAGGAACGAACGTTCCCTGAATTGGTTTCTTTTTGTTCCCGAGTTGTGTACAATGGACGACGGTTGTGCCATATCGCAGCATTGCATCATCCCCAGGTTTGATTTCAATTGAGCGATAAAAAAAGGAAAAAGAGAAGAACAAGAACACTATCGAAATGGTCTATGGTGTGTGACCCACAATTGTTGTCTTTAAATCACTTACCCAACCATGTCGTAAAAATATTTTTTTTTTTTTTTTTTTTTTTTTTTTTTTTTTTTTTTTTTACAGTGGCTGCCGAATGACCTAGATGTAACAGAGAGAGAGAGAAACACATGGCGTGTCAGATGTTTGTTTTCTTTTCCCCCCCCCCCCCCCCCCCCTCTCGTCAAGTGGCAAATGCGAACACCGTCAGCTGTAATTGACGATCGACACTAGTATGGCGCGAAAAGGGGGTGCGACCGACCTGTGCAGTTGTGGGTGAAACTTTGGGTGATGGGCTGTCATGCGGCATCGCGTGCGTTCATTACCCCTCGGCGGCGGCGGCGGCGGCGGCGGCGGCGCCGCAGCTCCGTCCAGCTCGCGCTCTCGGAAACAACCCTCTCGTAATGCCGCGTCTCCTCCGTCACTGCAATTTTCAAAGGGAAACCTGTGTGGCCGGTGGGGGTGTGTCAACCGTTGGCCCTCAAGCTCCGCCGACAAAAAGTGTTGAGTGTATCCAGTGTGAGAGAGGTTGACGCTTTTCGTGGTGTGTGTGTGTGTGTGTGTGTGTGTGTGTGTGGCAATGTTTTGAAAAGTTTGCAACGTACGTTAAGAAGTGTTGACGCTGAAACTTGCGGGCTGTGTGGCCCTGGTGGTTGGCTGGCTGGAGACGCGGGCGTGTCCAGTCGGTCGGTTGTTGTGGCTGAAAGGTACGTATACGGTTCCGCCGTCCCGTCGGAACTGCGTCTGTCTGGAAGGTATGACGTGACGTGCAGTTTTTATTAGGTCAGCCCTTGTTGTGTATTGTTCCATTTGTTGCTCACTCGTCACCCGTATTTGGTGTGGCGATGTATGTGGACGTACTGCTGGATCAGTGTCAGGGTTTCCGTGGGAGGTGTTGGTTGGGTTGGATTTGCCTGACACGGCTGAGTCCGCAATTGGCCTGCCGTTCGTTGATGCGATATGTGGGTTCTGAGGAAGAATGTGTACGAGATAGTTGCCCCTGCCCTGCCCTTTCTTTCGCGTTCGTGTGTGCCCCCCTTGTTGTGTAGTGTGGGTTGAACATGGTTCTTTACCGAGTGGGGGGGAATGGGATGGACGGATCCGTTGCTGTTGCTGTCACCGTCAAGACAACGCACGCACGCACGCACGCACCCCTGTCCTACGAGAAGGTGTGTCAACCGGGGTTTCGGTAGTCGTGTGTGTAGGGGACGGGGAGAAGCAAAGTGGAGAGTGCGGCACGGGCAGAGAGTGGAATTGGGGCGCGTTGATGTTGGGAAACATGCCCCAAGGGTTGCGGGATGATGTGGCGGTGAGAGCGGGGGGCGGGGGAGAAAAGAAAAGCGAAAAAGAACTAAGGAAGAGGAGGAGGCGTGCGTGTGCGCAGTGGCGGGGCCCCAAAGACCTGTCGTGTGGTGTCGGCCGAACGCGAGCGCGAACGCGAACGCGAACGCGTGTGCGGGGCAGCGTCGGCACGGAGAAGCGAGGAGGAGAGAGAGAGAGAGAGCTGGTCTGATGGGTATTTTTTACCCCCTGTACTCGAAGGACCGGATCTGTCCTTGATCCCTGCCTTCTGTCTGATTATGTTGGGTAACAAAATGATGGGATGATAGGGTCTCTTGGGTGTGTGTAGATGTTTGTTTGTTTGAGTGAGTGTTATGGTGTTTGTATTTTATTTTTGTTTATCATGGTATGTTGTAGTTTGTGGTGTTTTGTCGTGATGGGAAATGTCGTTCTTGGGTCGGGTGGATTTTGGTCCCAGATTTCTGATGAGTGGGTGGTTCGAATCCGTGGTTTGGTGGAAAAAAAACAAAAAAAAAAAAAAAAAAAAACTTTATGGATTTTTCTTTGGATGATTTCCGGGATTTTGATTGAGTATGTTATGGTTTGTGTATATGTCTCGGTTTGTCTGGTACCGGCCGGCATCAGCAGTAATTCTGAAGTATTTGTTCTGCACCCTTTTTTACTCTTGTTATGTTTGGTGTCTGCGGCCATTGACGAGATTTTTCAGAGCCGTAAGTGATGGCTGGTTCCTATGACGGTTTTGAAGATTTTCTTTTTGGCGCGCATATTTATTCTGTTTCCTTTGATGATTGGGTACAGTCTGAATATTGCTGCTGCAGCCTTGTTACAAACGTGTGTAACATGGTCTCTAAATGTCAACCTCTTGTCCAGCTTGATGCCTAGATACTTTATTGTGCCTGACCATGGAAGATTGTTATTTCTGAGGCGTATATGCAGGTTAGGAGGTATTCTTTTTGAATGTGAATCGTATTGTATTGCTTGGGTTTTCTCCGCGTTTATTGTTTTTTTGGTTAGCCCATTTCTGGATGGATTGTAGGTGTTGCTCTATTTTTGTGACTCTATATTGCAGGTTAGAACTGCTGCGGTAGACTGCAGTGTCGTCTGCAAATAGTGACAAGTGTCCTCCCAGCTGTTTGTTTGTGTATATTGAGTAGAGAATGGGCCCCAGCACTGAGCCTTGCGGGACTCCAGCCTCTATGGATCTAGTGTTACTTGCCGCTCCTGGTACATGGACATAGAATGCTCTGTTGCGGAGAAAAGAAGCAATAATGTGGATGGGGCAGTTGTACTGGTGGAGCTTGTAGATAAGGCGTTATCCGAATGCTTTTCCAATGTCAAGCAGGACTGCTCCAGTACTGTGTCTAATGTTTCTGGCCTGACATATGTGCTCGACTAGTCTGGTCACCTGGTGGGTGGTGCTGTGTTCTTCGCGGAATCGGAATTGTTGTGGGATGATTATGTTGTTATCCTTTAAGAATTGAATTTCTTCAGTTCAGTTTGAATGAGCTTTCCGAGAACCTTTCCAAGGAAGTTGGCCTATAGTTTTGCGGAAATAATAAGTCCTTGTTTGGCTTTGGTAATGTGATGACTCGGGCCTGTTTCCAAGTAGTTTAGTCTGAAGCAAGCATTATATATTGATGTTAGATAGATAATTGATAGTTGCTGGAGGTAGGTGATGTAGTAGTTGCGGTTTGATGGAATCTGGGCCTGATGCCTTCTTAGGATGTGTGTATGTTTGTGATGTGATAAGATACGGGGTTTCTGCGTTTATTGGATTGTGAAAGATGTTCTGATCGGGGCACTTAGGATGCGGTTTTACCCTTCTGAGTACCATTTCCTGGTGGTCATCAGTTTCGTCATCTACCGCTTCTGGTGCTTGGAATTGCCTTTCTAGTGAATCCGCCAGTGCTTCAGCTCGGTCTGTGGGGTCGTTCCTTCCCCATGTAGATGTAGATGTTTCGTGTCTAGTTTACGAGTTTTAAGAAATTTCCAGAATTTTTCCTGGTCCCTTCCTGCTTCTCGTAACGTTTCCTCCCACGCCTCGCTACGGTGGTTTTCGGAGCTCTCTTTTTGATCCTCCCGGCCAATTGCTCTGATTTTCGTCGGTCGGCTGGGTCCCTGTAGTTTTGCCATCTCTTTCTGGCGCGCGCGCGGCTGCGGTTGGCGCCTTTGGTGGCAACGGCCGGGGCAAGCAGCGGTGTGTGGTGTGGTGCGGGGCGGGCAGGGGCAGTGGTGGTTGACGGATGGCCTGGGGGCCGAAAAACGGGCCGGCCGGCGGACGGATGTTGAGAGAGGCGGCGCGCACGCGTCTCGCGCGGACACAGGCGCCACAGCGTTGATGATTGGAAGGAGGTGCGGTGCGGGGATGGGCCCAGGAAAAAAGACGGTCGTGGCCCCTGTCTTGGGTGCGTGTCGACGTCAGCACCGTCGGTGTGGTGTGGTGTGGTGTGGTGTGGTGTGGTGTGGTGTGGTGTGGTGTGGTGTGGGCAGGGAGGGGGGAAAAGCGGGCTGCGGGCTGCGGGCTGCGGGCTGCGGGCTGCGGAGGGAATGGTGGTGGGGAGTAGGCACACATGTGGGCGGGCGCAAAATCGGCCGGTGCCCGTAAACCGCGGCGGGATATTGGGTGGAAAAGAGGGAAATTGTAGAAAGGAAAACAAGCGGAGGGGGCGAATGTGGTGGGGTGGGGGGACGGGCGGGGGCGAGGCGACAGGCGACAGCTTGCTTTTTCTTTTTCATTTTATTTTATTTTGTTGTAGTGTTTTTGTTTTTTTTTGTTTTTTTGCGTGTGTGTGGCCTTGGAGAGGCTGGTCTTGTCTGGCTTACGCTTTGGGTGCGTGTGTTGGTACTTTTTCGTTTTTTCTTGTTCTGCAGAGCAGGGGCGGGGCGGTGGGAACGGCTGGCTGGCTGTGCCCAGAGGAGGAGGAGACGCTGGCGGCGGGCCCGGCTCCTGGGGCTGCTGTTGCATGCGCTGTGCAAAGAAAGGAAGAGTGGGTTTGTTTGGCTGGTGAAGTGCATTATTTAAGTGTGGGCTTGCCGGCCTGGCTCCGATGCGCAGGTAGATAGATGCCGGCGGCGACCGCAGGCAGGCGCGTTGTGTGTACAGAGGGACGAGCCATGTGTTTTGCAAGCAGGACGTGGCGTGCCGAGTGGAGAGGAGGCGGCGGCTCGGCTCGGTTCGGCCCGGTCCGGCGGTGCCGCGCTGTTGTCGCGGACGTGAGCGCCCCCTGGCGGGCGGGTGGTTGGCGGCGGGCGTGGTGGACGCGTGTGGCAGTTGTGTGCACGGGTTGCTTGGGCGAGTGAGCAGTGGCTGGCGGTGTTGGCGCGTCGTCGGGGAGGTATGTGTTGCGGCCGCGTCTGCTGCGCGCTGCGTCGTTGTGTCGACTGTGTGTGGGCGTGGGCACGTGTGCTCTGGCGAGGGCGTCGTAAAAAAGTGGGTCGCGGTGTGCGTGCGTAGCCCGTGATGATGTATTGTGCGTCGCGTCGTTGTGTGCGAAACGGATGCCGAGAGGTGTGTGGTGAGTGCGAAGCGCGAATGTGCGGCGTTTGGCGGTTTCGGTGTGTTTTCTGTTTTTGCGGCGTGAGAGTGGGGCTGGCTGGCTGGCTGGCTGGCTGGCTGTTTGTTGTTGGTGTTGCCTTGTGTGTGTAGGTTGATGGCGCGACGCGGAGGGGACGCCGTTTGCTGCGTGCCTTGCCTCGCGTGTGTTGGCGCGCCGTGCATGTGTTTGGGTCGTGGGGGCGGTGTTTTTGTTTGTATTTGGATTTTCATTTTTTGGCGTGTTGTGTCGTGTATGGCAAGGGCGAGAGGAGTAGTGCGGTAGTGTCGTTGCGGCACGGGCGTCTGGTGGGGCTGTGCGTCGTGGCGGGGAAGGTGTGTAGGTTGCGGCGATGCGGCGAGCCCAGCCCGTCGTTTGACGGTGTGCCGGGTGAGTTGCGCTGCGAATCGAGTGTGGCGGGAAGGGAGCTGCGTGGCGCCTGCGTCCGTTGGCAGCAGGGGCTGTGCCTTTTGAGAGTTTGTTTGATTTCGGGACGACGACGACGACGACGACTGGTTGGTTGGTGGGTGGGGTGGCGTGCACGTTTGTCGTACTGGGCGAGTCGATTGCCTGCCGGCTGGCGAAAGGTGCGCCGCCGCCCGTCTCTCGCGCTCTGTGTTGTTTTTTTTTTTTTTCTGTGTGTGTCGGCTGCGTTTTTGTTTGCGGTGCGCGCGAAGACGGTGGTGCCGAAAGTGTGCCGGCGTGGCGTTGCGACCGCGACGAGCCGCGGGCGCGCCATTTGGCTGGTGTTGCGTGAAGAGCGGCTGTGTACGGGTAGTGGCTGTAGCCGTACGTGTACGTGCACGTGCATCCGGCCCGGCCGCCAGCCCAGCCCAGCCCAGCCCAGCCCAGCCCAGCCGAGTCGGGTGAGCGGAGGCCGACACGTGGTGGTGCTGTGCTCTCTCGGCTCGGGGGGGTTTGTGTGTGTGTGTGTGTGTGTGCGTGCGTGCGTGTGTGTCTCGTTCGCTCTCCGGAATCTGCTCGTTCTGCTGATCCCCGCCTGTCGGCGTCGTTTATTTTTACTTATTTATTTTTTACCTGTTGTTTGTTTTTCGACGTCGTCTTGCAGTTTTGTCCTTTGCGGCGTGCCGACGACCCGCCGCGCGACCTTATGAAACCCCAAAGCGTGGCGTGGCGTGGCGTGGCGTGGCCGAGCCGCAGCAGCTAAGGGGGTGCGGCCGCCTCGACGCCTTAACCTCCTAAACTTCTTTAAGCCGTTAACGCAGCCACCTAAACTAACGTAACCTAACGTAAGCCCTTAGGCCAACCCCCAAGTCGCCTTAACCTAACGTACGTGACCGCAACCTTAGCTTAACGCCTACGTTAAGACGTGACGTCACGTCAACGCTTAACCTAACCCTGACGCCTTCTTAGCCTAACCTGACGTAACCTAAGGTAAGGTAACCGTTGAAAGAAAGAAACCACCTTTGTTTTGACGTTGAGGCGTGTAAGGTCGGCTGTGAGGGCAGATTCGGTGTGTCTGTAGTTGGGGCTGGCTGGTAATTTATTTTGTTTGTTTGTTTATCGTTGTCTTGTTTTCGCCTGTGGCGGGGGGGTTGGCGCTCCGTCGGCCGGTGCCATGTTGCGCAGGCGGCGATCGTAAAAAAGTAGAAAAAAAAAAAGAAAAAAGAAAAAAAAAATGTGTTGGAAGGGCTGTGGGTGTTGGCGGGCGAGGCGAGAGGAGGAGGACGGCCCGCGGCCGTGGCCCGACGGCTGCGGGCCGATCGGGAAAACGGCGGAAGGCGATGGGGCGGCGGAGGTGCGTTTGTGCACGGCCGTCATCGCCGCACGACTCGGCTCGTGTGGCTGTGGCGCCGGCCGCGGTGGCCGGGCTGCCGCGGCGACGGTGTGGGAGTTTTGACGAAGGTTTGGCCATTGTGGCGGGTCGTCGGCTGGGGCTGTGGGGGCGGCATTTGGGCGGGGGCGGCGATTCTCGGCGGGCCGACCCAGGCTGTGGCGCGCGGTGGCTGCAGTTTGGCCGTGGTTTGCGGCGCCGCCGCGGCGACTGGTTGGCGACCGTGGTGTCGGTGTGTGTAGCCCCATCCTCGGTGGTTTGAATGGCGCGGGTGGTTGCGGCGCAGGTTGGGGGCTGCTCCGCGCAGGCTGTCGGACGTTGGGCGGTAGCAAGCGCGGGAGGCGCGGCGCGGCGGCGCGGCGGCGCGCCGAGTGGCGGCCGCTCTCTCGGCCGTCCGCGCCCGCCCGCGACACTGGCTGGGCCAGGCGCGTGCGCGGCTATTCTCTGCTGCGCGCCCCTCGCTGTTGTGCGTCGTCGAAGGAGAGAAGGAAGCGAAAGCAAGGGGAAAAAAGAAAAGAGAACAGGCAAAAGATGGCAGACCAGGCGGCTACGAACGAGACTGCCGCGGCACCCGCCGCCACCGGCACTACGAAGAAGGCCAAGTCTGCGTCGTCTGCGAAGAAGCCGCGCGCCAAGCCTGCGCACCCGCGCACCTCTGAGATGGTGACGGCCGCCATCAAGAGTCTGAAGGAGCGCGGCGGGTCGTCGCTGCAGGCGATCAAGAAGTACATTGCCGCGCACTACAAGCTGGACGCGGAGAAGCTGGCGCCCTTTATCAAGAAGTACCTCAAGTCGGCCGTCGTGGCTGGCGAGCTGGTGCAGACGAAGGGGAAGGGCGCGTCGGGCTCTTTCAAGCTTGCCGGCGCCGGCGGCGGGGCGGCCGAGGGCGGCAAGGCTCGTGGTGGCGGCGGTGGTGCGAAGAAGAAGCGCGCCGCTCCGGCCAGCAAGGAGAAGAAGGGGGCCCGTGCGGCCGGCGCAAAGAAGGCTGGCGGCGTGAAGGCGGCGACCGGTCGGAAGGCGGGCGCCGCCAAGAAGGCGTCTGCGGCGTCGGCCGCTCCCGCGGGTGCGAAGAAGGCGGCTGCGGCCAAGCCGGCCAAGGCCAAGTCGCCGTCGAAGGCGCGCCAAGGTTCCGACGAAGAAGCCGAAGGCGCCGCGCCCGAAGAAGGCGACGGCGACGCCGTCTAAGGCGAAGGCTTCGCCCAAGAAGAAGAAGTAAAAAGGGCAGGGAAGGGTTGGCGGTTGACACCGTCGCCTGGAGGCCGGCGCGCAACCAGAGGCTGTCGCGCGGTCCCGGACAAAAACAAAAACGGCCCTTCTCAGGGCCATCAAAGCACGTCGGGAAGGTGTTGATTGTCGTGTCGTGTCGTGGTCGGTCGGTTGCCTTGTTGTCTGTCTGTCTGTCTTGCTTGCTGGCGTTTGTTTGTTTCATGTGTGGATGGTGGTTGGATTGTGGGGTCGTTGGCGGGCGTGGGCGGCGGCGCCGCGGTTGGTGTTACACAAAGTGTATTTTACTTTTATTATTTTTTACCTATTTATTTTGCGCCGCGTTTGTTTGTTTGTTTGTCTTGGTGGTGGTTTTGGAATAGTCTTTTTTGCTTTGCTTTGCTTTCCGGGCGTCACGTTTTGTGCCGTGGCCTGTGTGGGTGGCGCTATTGACGCTTGCGACTTGGTTCGGCCGGTGCGGTGCTTTTTTCTTTTTTTTGGAAACGGCGGCGCCGGGCCGGGCCGGGGGTGGGACGACTGGACTGGAGAGTGAGTGGGGAACTAGTCGTTGCGACCGACAAAGTTTTGCTCGCGACGGAGAGACGTTAGTGGCCCTGAAAAGGGCCGTTTTGTTTGTTTGGCGGTGTGCGGGTTTAGGCGCGCTCGCCGCGGATGCGGCGCGCGAGCTGGATGTCCTTGGGCATGATGGTGACTCGCTTGGCGTGGATTGCGCACAGGTTGGTGTCTTCGAAGAGGCCGACGAGGTAGGCCTCGCTGGCCTCCTGCAGGGCCCAGGGCCATGACTGCGGAGCTCTGGAAGCGCAGGTCGGTCTTGAAGTCCTGGGCGATCTCGCGCACTAGGCGCTGGAATGGCAGCTTGCGGATGAGCAGCTCTGTGCTCTTCTGGTAGCGCCTGATTTCTCGCAGGGCGACGGTGCCCGGCCTGTAGCGGTGGGGCTTCTTGACGCCGCCGGTGGCGGGCGCGCTCTTCCTCGCCGCCTTGGTGGCGAGCTGTTTGCGCGGCGCCTTTCCGCCGGTGGACTTGCGGGCCGTTTGCTTTGTCCGGGCCATGGCTACTGCGGATGCGGATGCGGCGTGGAGGATATGCGTGCGCGACGGCGTCCGGTGCTGCCTTGACAACGGGCCCGCGCGCCCCGGGTGCTGCGCTTATATGCCCTCGGTGCGCGGTGGTGGGGGGAGGGGAGGGCGGGCCGCGGGGCCCCAGAGTCTATATAGGGGGGCGGCGCGCGCGCTGGGCGCCACAACCGTAGCCGACTCGCTAGCGCCGGGTGAGGAGCTTGCCTTGCTTTCTGTTTTTTATATTATTGTGGTTGAGACGCTTGAAGAAGAAGAATGACAGGCCGCGGCAAGGGAGGAAAGGGGCTCGGCAAGGGTGGCGCCAAGCGGCACCGCAAGGTGTTGCGCGACAACATCCAGGGCATCACGAAGCCCGCGATCCGCCGCCTGGCGCGCAGGGGCGGCGTGAAGCGCATCTCTGGTCTGATCTACGAGGAGACGCGCGGAGTGCTGAAGGTGTTCCTGGAGAACGTGATCCGCGACGCGGTGACGTACACTGAGCACGCCAAGCGCAAGACTGTGACGGCCATGGACGTGGTGTACGCCCTGAAGAGGCAGGGGCGCACCCTGTACGGTTTCGGCGGTTAGGCGGTGTGAGACCGAAGGAAGGAAAGAGAGATAGATTGAAAAACGGCCCTTTTCAGGGCCACCACAGTGTTCGGAAGTTGAAAAGTGCGAAAGAGTCTGTGTTGCTGGTTTTTCTTTTCCTTTTTAGTCTACTTGGCCTTTTAGTTTTGTTTGGAGTTTTTTTTGACGTGGTGTGCGGTGCGGTTGGGAGGGAAGGAAGCGTGCCCTTGCGTTGTGTGAGCTCCTTCCTTCCTTCCTTCCTTCCCCTCCCTCTTTGCTTGTATGCTTCTTGTCGGTGGATGGGCTGTGTGTTGCGGCGCGGCTGAGCGCCGAGGGGTTATTTTTGAGGTGTGTTGTTGTGCGCCACGTGTGCTGGTTAATGGTCGCGAGACTGTGCGTGCGTGGAGTTGAGTGGAGGAGGTGGCCAAGTACGTGTGTACAAGATGGCGGCGCCTGTGTGTGTAAGAAGGAAAAAAAAACCGTACACAGAGAGAGAGAGAGAGAGAGAGAGAGAGAGAGAGAGAGAGAGAAAAGTGGTGCGACGAACGACTGGAATTCTGCTTTGGACGTAGGTTTGTGTGGTGGCCCTGAAAAGGGCCGATTGTGTTTTGTTTTTTGAGCCGAGGCGGCAAATGGCGCGCTGCGTGCCAAGGGAGCACGCGGCGGTTGCCGATTGCGCTGTCTCTCTTTTAGGCCTTCTTCTCGGTCTTCTTTGGCAGCAGGACGGCCTGGATGTTGGGCAGGACACCTCCCTGTGCGATGGTGACGCCCGACAAGAGCTTGTTGAGCTCCTCGTCGTTGCGTATGGCGAGCTGCAGGTGGCGCGGGATGATGCGCGTCTTCTTGTTGTCGCGGGCCGCGTTTCCGGCCAGCTCGAGCACCTCAGCCGCGAGGTACTCCATGACGGCGGCGAGGTAGACGGGCGCCCCGGCGCCGACGCGCTCGGCGTAGTTTCCCTTGCGCAGGAGGCGGTGGATTCTGCCGACCGGGAACTGGAGCCCAGCCCTGCTTGAGCGGGACTTTGACTTGCCCTTGACTTTGCCTCCCTTTCCGCGTCCGGACATGGCGATGGGCTAGTTTGGAAAGAAGCGAGAAAGAAAAAGCACAACGCCCCAAACGGTGCGAGCCGCAGCGAGTCGAGCAGCGGAGTGCGTGCCGGCGCCGGCGGGGTGGGGGTCCTTTATGGGCTCGGGTGCGGCGGCCGGTTGCGCGCGCGCCCCATTGGTCGGCGGCCGCAGCAGGGCGAGCTGGTAAAGGTGCGGCGGCGGCGTGCGGCGGGTGCCACTGTGTGGGGAGACGCTGACTGGAGCGGAGCGCCTGACTGACTGACTGACTGCGCGTGCCTGCCTGCCTGCCTGCCTGCCTGCCTGTTTGTTCGTGATGCCGCCCAAGACTAGCGGGAAAGCCGCCAAGAAGGCTGGCAAGGCGCAGAAGAACATTTCGAAGGGCGACAAGAAGAAGAAGCGCAAGAGGAAGGAGAGCTATGCCATCTACATCTACAAGGTGCTGAAGCAGGTGCACCCTGACACGGGCATCTCTTCGAAGGCGATGAGCATCATGAACAGCTTCGTGAACGACATTTTCGAGCGCATTGCGGCCGAGGCTTCTCGCCTGGCGCACTACAACAAGCGCTCGACCATCACGTCCCGCGAGATCCAGACCGCTGTGCGGCTCTTGCTGCCTGGCGAGCTGGCCAAGCACGCGGTGAGCGAGGGCACGAAGGCGGTGACCAAGTACACGAGCTCCAAGTAAGGAGGTGGCTCTTGGAAATAGGAGGCTCGTCCGCGGCGCGGCGAAGAAAAGAAAAAACGGCCCTTTTCAGGGCCACCAAAATGCCTTTGCGGGAAGGGCGGAATTGTTGTTGTTGTTGTTGTTGTTGTTGTGAGCGGGTGGACGGGCGGCACAGCTGTAGCTGTAGCTTGTGGTGTGGTGTGGTGCGGCGCCGGCGCCTTTGGTTTTGGTGTGACGTTGGGATACGCACTTTAGGCCACAGCCGGGTCGTGGGCGTGGGTGTTTCGAGACGTGTTGGTGTTAGGGGGGCGGATCGCTGGAGTTGGCTTGTTTGATATATATATTTTTTTTTTTTTTTTTGTCCCCTTTGTATGGTATGGCCGGAGGTGTGGAACGGAAAGCAAACCGCGATTGTCGGATGTCACACCGTTGGTGGCGAGGGTGAGAAACACGTTGCCGCCTACAGCTGCTTCTACGCCGAGCGGGTGGGTTAAGTTAGTAGTTGGTTGGTTGGGCGACGTAAAAGTGGAGCGTGGAGGTGTGTGTGAACGTGAGGAGACACGCATTGCATTGTATTTGTACGCGCGAGGTGAGTTAGGAGACCACGCGCCACGACGTACGGTGCCCTCTTTCGACCTGACGTCTGACGTCTGGAGGCGGTGTCGTCATTCTGGATGTACGTGTATTTTCCGCTCAGTTGAGTGAGGTGACGCGAGACGACGGCGTCGGTGGTGTTTTTGTTTTGTTGTTGGCGCCCCGGGGATGAAGAGGGGCACCCGACGGTAACGAGAGGTTGCACTTTGTGATCGGTCGAATGTCCGGGGAGCGAGGAATAGGGTGGGGGGTTGAAAAGAAACGCCAGTGTAGGGCAACGGGACGGTGAACGTTCCCGTGGTGTCGGAGGTGTGCAGTGGGGGGGAGGAAAAAAAAAAAGCGCGTAACGGCGCGGCTGCCGTGGTGGAAACGTTCTCTCCAACTGTGGTGGTGTCCCCTGTGTGTTTTGTTGTTCTCTATATCGTGTGTCCCCTCGCACAAGACGCTCTCTGGGCGGGTTTGATTCATTCATTTTTGCATAGTCACGTAGCGTAGAATGGAATGCGCAAGAGTTGAGTGAGACTGGCGACGGTATATGGTCTGAGCAGCGTCAGCTGCACTGCACTCCCCGGAAAAGAATCTTGGATGCCGTGCTAACTGAAATTTGGTGGACGGGGTTCTCAAGGCTGTTTTGCTATTTTCTTGTTTGTTTGTCTCTAGTTAAGATGGTGAAATGACGTCGAAGAAGCAGTATTGCAAATACTGTTATGGAAATGCCCTAGTTTGATGAAAGGAAATGTGTGTTGAATATACAGGATGGTAAAGACCAAGTGCGTTGAAAGAAACGTTGTGAAGGAACGAACGTTCCCTGAATTGGTTTCTTTTTGTTCCCGAGTTGTGTACAATGGACGACGGTTGTGCCATATCGCAGCATTGCATCATCCCCAGGTTTGATTTCAATTGAGCGATAAAAAAAGGAAAAAGAGAAGAACAAGAACACTATCGAAATGGTCTATGGTGTGTGACCCACAATTGTTGTCTTTAAATCACTTACCCAACCATGTCGTAAAAATTTTTTTTTTTTTTTTTTTTTTTTTTTTTTTTTTTTTACAGTGGCTGCCGAATGACCTAGATGTAACAGAGAGAGAGAGAAACACATGGCGTGTCAGATGTTTGTTTTCTTTTCCCCCCCCCCCCCCCCCTCTCGTCAAGTGGCAAATGCGAACACCGTCAGCTGTAATTGACGATCGACACTAGTATGGCGCGAAAAGGGGGTGCGACCTGTGCAGTTGTGGGTGAAACTTTGGGTGATGGGCTGTCATGCGGCATCGCGTGCGTTCATTACCCCTCGGCGGCGGCGGCGGCGGCGGCGGCGGCGCCGCAGCTCCGTCCAGCTCGCGCTCTCGGAAACAACCCTCTCGTAATGCCGCGTCTCCTCCGTCACTGCAATTTTCAAAGGGAAACCTGTGTGGCCGGTGGGGGTGTGTCAACCGTTGGCCCTCAAGCTCCGCCGACAAAAAGTGTTGAGTGTATCCAGTGTGAGAGAGGTTGACGCTTTTCGTGGTGTGTGTGTGTGTGTGTGTGTGTGTGTGTGTGGCAATGTTTTGAAAAGTTTGCAACGTACGTTAAGAAGTGTTGACGCTGAAACTTGCGGGCTGTGTGGCCCTGGTGGTTGGCTGGCTGGAGACGCGGGCGTGTCCAGTCGGTCGGTTGTTGTGGCTGAAAGGTACGTATACGGTTCCGCCGTCCCGTCGGAACTGCGTCTGTCTGGAAGGTATGACGTGACGTGCAGTTTTTATTAGGTCAGCCCTTGTTGTGTATTGTTCCATTTGTTGCTCACTCGTCACCCGTATTTGGTGTGGCGATGTATGTGGACGTACTGCTGGATCAGTGTCAGGGTTTCCGTGGGAGGTGTTGGTTGGGTTGGATTTGCCTGACACGGCTGAGTCCGCAATTGGCCTGCCGTTCGTTGATGCGATATGTGGGTTCTGAGGAAGAATGTGTACGAGATAGTTGCCCCTGCCCTGCCCTTTCTTTCGCGTTCGTGTGTGCCCCCCTTGTTGTGTAGTGTGGGTTGAACATGGTTCTTTACCGAGTGGGGGGGAATGGGATGGACGGATCCGTTGCTGTTGCTGTCACCGTCAAGACAACGCACGCACGCACGCACGCACCCCTGTCCTACGAGAAGGTGTGTCAACCGGGGTTTCGGTAGTCGTGTGTGTAGGGGACGGGGAGAAGCAAAGTGGAGAGTGCGGCACGGGCAGAGAGTGGAATTGGGGCGCGTTGATGTTGGGAAACATGCCCCAAGGGTTGCGGGATGATGTGGCGGTGAGAGCGGGGGGCGGGGGAGAAAAGAAAAGCGAAAAAGAACTAAGGAAGAGGAGGAGGCGTGCGTGTGCGCAGTGGCGGGGCCCCAAAGACCTGTCGTGTGGTGTCGGCCGAACGCGAGCGCGAACGCGAACGCGAACGCGTGTGCGGGGCAGCGTCGGCACGGAGAAGCGAGGAGGAGAGAGAGAGAGAGAGCTGGTCTGATGGGTATTTTTTACCCCCTGTACTCGAAGGACCGGATCTGTCCTTGATCCCTGCCTTCTGTCTGATTATGTTGGGTAACAAAATGATGGGATGATAGGGTCTCTTGGGTGTGTGTAGATGTTTGTTTGTTTGAGTGAGTGTTATGGTGTTTGTATTTTATTTTTGTTTATCATGGTATGTTGTAGTTTGTGGTGTTTTGTCGTGATGGGAAATGTCGTTCTTGGGTCGGGTGGATTTTGGTCCCAGATTTCTGATGAGTGGGTGGTTCGAATCCGTGGTTTGGTGGAAAAAAAACAAAAAAAAAAAAAAAAAAAAACTTTATGGATTTTTCTTTGGATGATTTCCGGGATTTTGATTGAGTATGTTATGGTTTGTGTATATGTCTCGGTTTGTCTGGTACCGGCCGGCATCAGCAGTAATTCTGAAGTATTTGTTCTGCACCCTTTTTTACTCTTGTTATGTTTGGTGTCTGCGGCCATTGACGAGATTTTTCAGAGCCGTAAGTGATGGCTGGTTCCTATGACGGTTTTGAAGATTTTCTTTTTGGCGCGCATATTTATTCTGTTTCCTTTGATGATTGGGTACAGTCTGAATATTGCTGCTGCAGCCTTGTTACAAACGTGTGTAACATGGTCTCTAAATGTCAACCTCTTGTCCAGCTTGATGCCTAGATACTTTATTGTGCCTGACCATGGAAGATTGTTATTTCTGAGGCGTATATGCAGGTTAGGAGGTATTCTTTTTGAATGTGAATCGTATTGTATTGCTTGGGTTTTCTCCGCGTTTATTGTTTTTTTGGTTAGCCCATTTCTGGATGGATTGTAGGTGTTGCTCTATTTTTGTGACTCTATATTGCAGGTTAGAACTGCTGCGGTAGACTGCAGTGTCGTCTGCAAATAGTGACAAGTGTCCTCCCAGCTGTTTGTTTGTGTATATTGAGTAGAGAATGGGCCCCAGCACTGAGCCTTGCGGGACTCCAGCCTCTATGGATCTAGTGTTACTTGCCGCTCCTGGTACATGGACATAGAATGCTCTGTTGCGGAGAAAAGAAGCAATAATGTGGATGGGGCAGTTGTACTGGTGGAGCTTGTAGATAAGGCGTTATCCGAATGCTTTTCCAATGTCAAGCAGGACTGCTCCAGTACTGTGTCTAATGTTTCTGGCCTGACATATGTGCTCGACTAGTCTGGTCACCTGGTGGGTGGTGCTGTGTTCTTCGCGGAATCGGAATTGTTGTGGGATGATTATGTTGTTATCCTTTAAGAATTGAATTTCTTCAGTTCAGTTTGAATGAGCTTTCCGAGAACCTTTCCAAGGAAGTTGGCCTATAGTTTTGCGGAAATAATAAGTCCTTGTTTGGCTTTGGTAATGTGATGACTCGGGCCTGTTTCCAAGTAGTTTAGTCTGAAGCAAGCATTATATATTGATGTTAGATAGATAATTGATAGTTGCTGGAGGTAGGTGATGTAGTAGTTGCGGTTTGATGGAATCTGGGCCTGATGCCTTCTTAGGATGTGTGTATGTTTGTGATGTGATAAGATACGGGGTTTCTGCGTTTATTGGATTGTGAAAGATGTTCTGATCGGGGCACTTAGGATGCGGTTTTACCCTTCTGAGTACCATTTCCTGGTGGTCATCAGTTTCGTCATCTACCGCTTCTGGTGCTTGGAATTGCCTTTCTAGTGAATCCGCCAGTGCTTCAGCTCGGTCTGTGGGGTCGTTCCTTCCCCATGTAGATGTAGATGTTTCGTGTCTAGTTTACGAGTTTTAAGAAATTTCCAGAATTTTTCCTGGTCCCTTCCTGCTTCTCGTAACGTTTCCTCCCACGCCTCGCTACGGTGGTTTTCGGAGCTCTCTTTTTGATCCTCCCGGCCAATTGCTCTGATTTTCGTCGGTCGGCTGGGTCCCTGTAGTTTTGCCATCTCTTTCTGGCGCGCGCGGGCTGCGGTTGGCGCCTTTGGTGGCAACGGCCGGGGCAAGCAGCGGTGTGTGGTGTGGTGCGGGGCGGGCAGGGGCAGTGGTGGTTGACGGATGGCCTGGGGGCCGAAAAACGGGCCGGCCGGCGGACGGATGTTGAGAGAGGCGGCGCGCACGCGTCTCGCGCGGACACAGGCGCCACAGCGTTGATGATTGGAAGGAGGTGCGGTGCGGGGATGGGCCCAGGAAAAAAGACGGTCGTGGCCCCTGTCTTGGGTGCGTGTCGACGTCAGCACCGTCGGTGTGGTGTGGTGTGGTGTGGTGTGGTGTGGTGTGGTGTGGTGTGGTGTGGGCAGGGAGGGGGGAAAAGCGGGCTGCGGGCTGCGGGCTGCGGGCTGCGGGCTGCGGAGGGAATGGTGGTGGGGAGTAGGCACACATGTGGGCGGGCGCAAAATCGGCCGGTGCCCGTAAACCGCGGCGGGATATTGGGTGGAAAAGAGGGAAATTGTAGAAAGGAAAACAAGCGGAGGGGGCGAATGTGGTGGGGTGGGGGGACGGGCGGGGGCGAGGCGACAGCTTGCTTTTTCTTTTTCATTTTATTTTATTTTGTTGTAGTGTTTTTGTTTTTTTTTGTTTTTTTGCGTGTGTGTGGCCTTGGAGAGGCTGGTCTTGTCTGGCTTACGCTTTGGGTGCGTGTGTTGGTACTTTTTCGTTTTTTCTTGTTCTGCAGAGCAGGGGCGGGGCGGTGGGAACGGCTGGCTGGCTGTGCCCAGAGGAGGAGGAGACGCTGGCGGCGGGCCCGGCTCCTGGGGCTGCTGTTGCATGCGCTGTGCAAAGAAAGGAAGAGTGGGTTTGTTTGGCTGGTGAAGTGCATTATTTAAGTGTGGGCTTGCCGGCCTGGCTCCGATGCGCAGGTAGATAGATGCCGGCGGCGACCGCAGGCAGGCGCGTTGTGTGTACAGAGGGACGAGCCATGTGTTTTGCAAGCAGGACGTGGCGTGCCGAGTGGAGAGGAGGCGGCGGCTCGGCTCGGTTCGGCCCGGTCCGGCGGTGCCGCGCTGTTGTCGCGGACGTGAGCGCCCCCTGGCGGGCGGGTGGTTGGCGGCGGCGTGGTGGACGCGTGTGGCAGTTGTGTGCACGGGTTGCTTGGGCGAGTGAGCAGTGGCTGGCGGTGTTGGCGCGTCGTCGGGGAGGTATGTGTTGCGGCCGCGTCTGCTGCGCGCTGCGTCGTTGTGTCGACTGTGTGTGGGCGTGGGCACGTGTGCTCTGGCGAGGGCGTCGTAAAAAAGTGGGTCGCGGTGTGCGTGCGTAGCCCGTGATGATGTATTGTGCGTCGCGTCGTTGTGTGCGAAACGGATGCCGAGAGGTGTGTGGTGAGTGCGAAGCGCGAATGTGCGGCGTTTGGCGGTTTCGGTGTGTTTTCTGTTTTTGCGGCGTGAGAGTGGGGCTGGCTGGCTGGCTGGCTGGCTGGCTGTTTGTTGTTGGTGTTGCCTTGTGTGTGTAGGTTGATGGCGCGACGCGGAGGGGACGCCGTTTGCTGCGTGCCTTGCCTCGCGTGTGTTGGCGCGCCGTGCATGTGTTTGGGTCGTGGGGGCGGTGTTTTTGTTTGTATTTGGATTTTCATTTTTTGGCGTGTTGTGTCGTGTATGGCAAGGGCGAGAGGAGTAGTGCGGTAGTGTCGTTGCGGCACGGGCGTCTGGTGGGGCTGTGCGTCGTGGCGGGGAAGGTGTGTAGGTTGCGGCGATGCGGCGAGCCCAGCCCGTCGTTTGACGGTGTGCCGGGTGAGTTGCGCTGCGAATCGAGTGTGGCGGGAAGGGAGCTGCGTGGCGCCTGCGTCCGTTGGCAGCAGGGGCTGTGCCTTTTGAGAGTTTGTTTGATTTCGGGACGACGACGACGACGACGACTGGTTGGTTGGTGGGTGGGGTGGCGTGCACGTTTGTCGTACTGGGCGAGTCGATTGCCTGCCGGCTGGCGAAAGGTGCGCCGCCGCCCGTCTCTCGCGCTCTGTGTTGTTTTTTTTTTTTTTCTGTGTGTGTCGGCTGCGTTTTTGTTTGCGGTGCGCGCGAAGACGGTGGTGCCGAAAGTGTGCCGGCGTGGCGTTGCGACCGCGACGAGCCGCGGGCGCGCCATTTGGCTGGTGTTGCGTGAAGAGCGGCTGTGTACGGGTAGTGGCTGTAGCCGTACGTGTACGTGCACGTGCATCCGGCCCGGCCGCCAGCCCAGCCCAGCCCAGCCCAGCCCAGCCCAGCCGAGTCGGGTGAGCGGAGGCCGACACGTGGTGGTGCTGTGCTCTCTCGGCTCGGGGGGGTTTGTGTGTGTGTGTGTGTGTGTGCGTGCGTGCGTGTGTGTCTCGTTCGCTCTCCGGAATCTGCTCGTTCTGCTGATCCCCGCCTGTCGGCGTCGTTTATTTTTACTTATTTATTTTTTACCTGTTGTTTGTTTTTCGACGTCGTCTTGCAGTTTTGTCCTTTGCGGCGTGCCGACGACCCGCCGCGCGACCTTATGAAACCCCAAAGCGTGGCGTGGCGTGGCGTGGCGTGGCCGAGCCGCAGCAGCTAAGGGGGTGCGGCCGCCTCGACGCCTTAACCTCCTAAACTTCTTTAAGCCGTTAACGCAGCCACCTAAACTAACGTAACCTAACGTAAGCCCTTAGGCCAACCCCCAAGTCGCCTTAACCTAACGTACGTGACCGCAACCTTAGCTTAACGCCTACGTTAAGACGTGACGTCACGTCAACGCTTAACCTAACCCTGACGCCTTCTTAGCCTAACCTGACGTAACCTAAGGTAAGGTAACCGTTGAAAGAAAGAAACCACCTTTGTTTTGACGTTGAGGCGTGTAAGGTCGGCTGTGAGGGCAGATTCGGTGTGTCTGTAGTTGGGGCTGGCTGGTAATTTATTTTGTTTGTTTGTTTATCGTTGTCTTGTTTTCGCCTGTGGCGGGGGGGTTGGCGCTCCGTCGGCCGGTGCCATGTTGCGCAGGCGGCGATCGTAAAAAAGTAGAAAAAAAAAAAGAAAAAAGAAAAAAAAAATGTGTTGGAAGGGCTGTGGGTGTTGGCGGGCGAGGCGAGAGGAGGAGGACGGCCCGCGGCCGTGGCCCGACGGCTGCGGGCCGATCGGGAAAACGGCGGAAGGCGATGGGGCGGCGGAGGTGCGTTTGTGCACGGCCGTCATCGCCGCACGACTCGGCTCGTGTGGCTGTGGCGCCGGCCGCGGTGGCCGGGCTGCCGCGGCGACGGTGTGGGAGTTTTGACGAAGGTTTGGCCATTGTGGCGGGTCGTCGGCTGGGGCTGTGGGGGCGGCATTTGGGCGGGGGCGGCGATTCTCGGCGGGCCGACCCAGGCTGTGGCGCGCGGTGGCTGCAGTTTGGCCGTGGTTTGCGGCGCCGCCGCGGCGACTGGTTGGCGACCGTGGTGTCGGTGTGTGTAGCCCCATCCTCGGTGGTTTGAATGGCGCGGGTGGTTGCGGCGCAGGTTGGGGGCTGCTCCGCGCAGGCTGTCGGACGTTGGGCGGTAGCAAGCGCGGGAGGCGCGGCGCGGCGGCGCGGCGGCGCGCCGAGTGGCGGCCGCTCTCTCGGCCGTCCGCGCCCGCCCGCGACACTGGCTGGGCCAGGCGCGTGCGCGGCTATTCTCTGCTGCGCGCCCCTCGCTGTTGTGCGTCGTCGAAGGAGAGAAGGAAGCGAAAGCAAGGGGAAAAAAGAAAAGAGAACAGGCAAAAGATGGCAGACCAGGCGGCTACGAACGAGACTGCCGCGGCACCCGCCGCCACCGGCACTACGAAGAAGGCCAAGTCTGCGTCGTCTGCGAAGAAGCCGCGCGCCAAGCCTGCGCACCCGCGCACCTCTGAGATGGTGACGGCCGCCATCAAGAGTCTGAAGGAGCGCGGCGGGTCGTCGCTGCAGGCGATCAAGAAGTACATTGCCGCGCACTACAAGCTGGACGCGGAGAAGCTGGCGCCCTTTATCAAGAAGTACCTCAAGTCGGCCGTCGTGGCTGGCGAGCTGGTGCAGACGAAGGGGAAGGGCGCGTCGGGCTCTTTCAAGCTTGCCGGCGCCGGCGGCGGGGCGGCCGAGGGCGGCAAGGCTCGTGGTGGCGGCGGTGGTGCGAAGAAGAAGCGCGCCGCTCCGGCCAGCAAGGAGAAGAAGGGGGCCCGTGCGGCCGGCGCAAAGAAGGCTGGCGGCGTGAAGGCGGCGACCGGTCGGAAGGCGGGCGCCGCCAAGAAGGCGTCTGCGGCGTCGGCCGCTCCCGCGGGTGCGAAGAAGGCGGCTGCGGCCAAGCCGGCCAAGGCCAAGTCGCCGTCGAAGGCGAAGAAGGCCGCCAAGGTTCCGACGAAGAAGCCGAAGGCGCCGCGCCCGAAGAAGGCGACGGCGACGCCGTCTAAGGCGAAGGCTTCGCCCAAGAAGAAGAAGTAAAAAGGGCAGGGAAGGGTTGGCGGTTGACACCGTCGCCTGGAGGCCGGCGCGCAACCAGAGGCTGTCGCGCGGTCCCGGACAAAAACAAAAACGGCCCTTCTCAGGGCCATCAAAGCACGTCGGGAAGGTGTTGATTGTCGTGTCGTGTCGTGGTCGGTCGGTTGCCTTGTTGTCTGTCTGTCTGTCTTGCTTGCTGGCGTTTGTTTGTTTCATGTGTGGATGGTGGTTGGATTGTGGGGTCGTTGGCGGGCGTGGGCGGCGGCGCCGCGGTTGGTGTTACACAAAGTGTATTTTACTTTTATTATTTTTTACCTATTTATTTTGCGCCGCGTTTGTTTGTTTGTTTGTCTTGGTGGTGGTTTTGGAATAGTCTTTTTTGCTTTGCTTTGCTTTCCGGGCGTCACGTTTTGTGCCGTGGCCTGTGTGGGTGGCGCTATTGACGCTTGCGACTTGGTTCGGCCGGTGCGGTGCTTTTTTCTTTTTTTTGGAAACGGCGGCGCCGGGCCGGGCCGGGGGTGGGACGACTGGACTGGAGAGTGAGTGGGGAACTAGTCGTTGCGACCGACAAAGTTTTGCTCGCGACGGAGAGACGTTAGTGGCCCTGAAAAGGGCCGTTTTGTTTGTTTGGCGGTGTGCGGGTTTAGGCGCGCTCGCCGCGGATGCGGCGCGCGAGCTGGATGTCCTTGGGCATGATGGTGACTCGCTTGGCGTGGATTGCGCACAGGTTGGTGTCTTCGAAGAGGCCGACGAGGTAGGCCTCGCTGGCCTCCTGCAGGGCCATGACTGCGGAGCTCTGGAAGCGCAGGTCGGTCTTGAAGTCCTGGGCGATCTCGCGCACTAGGCGCTGGAATGGCAGCTTGCGGATGAGCAGCTCTGTGCTCTTCTGGTAGCGCCTGATTTCTCGCAGGGCGACGGTGCCCGGCCTGTAGCGGTGGGGCTTCTTGACGCCGCCGGTGGCGGGCGCGCTCTTCCTCGCCGCCTTGGTGGCGAGCTGTTTGCGCGGCGCCTTTCCGCCGGTGGACTTGCGGGCCGTTTGCTTTGTCCGGGCCATGGCTACTGCGGATGCGGATGCGGCGTGGAGGATATGCGTGCGCGACGGCGTCCGGTGCTGCCTTGACAACGGGCCCGCGCGCCCCGGGTGCTGCGCTTATATGCCCTCGGTGCGCGGTGGTGGGGGGAGGGGAGGGCGGGCCGCGGGGCCCCAGAGTCTATATAGGGGGGCGGCGCGCGCGCTGGGCGCCACAACCGTAGCCGACTCGCTAGCGCCGGGTGAGGAGCTTGCCTTGCTTTCTGTTTTTTATATTATTGTGGTTGAGACGCTTGAAGAAGAAGAATGACAGGCCGCGGCAAGGGAGGAAAGGGGCTCGGCAAGGGTGGCGCCAAGCGGCACCGCAAGGTGTTGCGCGACAACATCCAGGGCATCACGAAGCCCGCGATCCGCCGCCTGGCGCGCAGGGGCGGCGTGAAGCGCATCTCTGGTCTGATCTACGAGGAGACGCGCGGAGTGCTGAAGGTGTTCCTGGAGAACGTGATCCGCGACGCGGTGACGTACACTGAGCACGCCAAGCGCAAGACTGTGACGGCCATGGACGTGGTGTACGCCCTGAAGAGGCAGGGGCGCACCCTGTACGGTTTCGGCGGTTAGGCGGTGTGAGACCGAAGGAAGGAAAGAGAGATAGATTGAAAAACGGCCCTTTTCAGGGCCACCACAGTGTTCGGAAGTTGAAAAGTGCGAAAGAGTCTGTGTTGCTGGTTTTTCTTTTCCTTTTTAGTCTACTTGGCCTTTTAGTTTTGTTTGGAGTTTTTTTTGACGTGGTGTGCGGTGCGGTTGGGAGGGAAGGAAGCGTGCCCTTGCGTTGTGTGAGCTCCTTCCTTCCTTCCTTCCTTCCCCTCCCTCTTTGCTTGTATGCTTCTTGTCGGTGGATGGGCTGTGTGTTGCGGCGCGGCTGAGCGCCGAGGGGTTATTTTTGAGGTGTGTTGTTGTGCGCCACGTGTGCTGGTTAATGGTCGCGAGACTGTGCGTGCGTGGAGTTGAGTGGAGGAGGTGGCCAAGTACGTGTGTACAAGATGGCGGCGCCTGTGTGTGTAAGAAGGAAAAAAAAACCGTACACAGAGAGAGAGAGAGAGAGAGAGAGAGAGAGAGAGAGAGAGAGAAAAGTGGTGCGACGAACGACTGGAATTCTGCTTTGGACGTAGGTTTGTGTGGTGGCCCTGAAAAGGGCCGATTGTGTTTTGTTTTTTGAGCCGAGGCGGCAAATGGCGCGCTGCGTGCCAAGGGAGCACGCGGCGGTTGCCGATTGCGCTGTCTCTCTTTTAGGCCTTCTTCTCGGTCTTCTTTGGCAGCAGGACGGCCTGGATGTTGGGCAGGACACCTCCCTGTGCGATGGTGACGCCCGACAAGAGCTTGTTGAGCTCCTCGTCGTTGCGTATGGCGAGCTGCAGGTGGCGCGGGATGATGCGCGTCTTCTTGTTGTCGCGGGCCGCGTTTCCGGCCAGCTCGAGCACCTCAGCCGCGAGGTACTCCATGACGGCGGCGAGGTAGACGGGCGCCCCGGCGCCGACGCGCTCGGCGTAGTTTCCCTTGCGCAGGAGGCGGTGGATTCTGCCGACCGGGAACTGGAGCCCAGCCCTGCTTGAGCGGGACTTTGACTTGCCCTTGACTTTGCCTCCCTTTCCGCGTCCGGACATGGCGATGGGCTAGTTTGGAAAGAAGCGAGAAAGAAAAAGCACAACGCCCCAAACGGTGCGAGCCGCAGCGAGTCGAGCAGCGGAGTGCGTGCCGGCGCCGGCGGGGTGGGGGTCCTTTATGGGCTCGGGTGCGGCGGCCGGTTGCGCGCGCGCCCCATTGGTCGGCGGCCGCAGCAGGGCGAGCTGGTAAAGGTGCGGCGGCGGCGTGCGGCGGGTGCCAGCCAGCCAGCATTCCGAGGTGGGACTGCTAAGCGGACGGACGTGCGTCTACCTGTGCTCCGCGCCGCTATTGTGCTCCCAGCCCTGGAAATACCCACCGCGCGCTCTCGCCGCCTTTGTGCAGAGCTCGCCTCGTTGCTTGCTTCTCGTGTGCTTGGTCGCCGCCTTGCGTGCTCGCGCAATAGCTTCGTGCTTGGTCGTATCGTCGGTGCTGGCGGTCCGCGCTGTGTTCTGGATTTCCGGACGTGGTCGGGTGTGCGTTATCGGTAAAAAGCAAAATTGTCGTTTCTGAAAAGCAAAAGTCGTCTTGCACACTCGGCGCGGACGGGGCTCTAGACCACGTGGGCGCTCGCTCTGACATGGGATAGACCGTGAAGAAAGAGGAACATCACGCCTCGAGTAGGTGAATATAAATAGTCGAAATTGTTCGAGAATTTCTGTGCCATAGGTGTTAGGGAAGCTGCAGTCCAGGGACCCGCCGAGCCACATAGTCAAACAGACTGACTGTGAGGCCCTTGGTGGTATCCCGCGCCTGCTAGGTGTAGGGAAATTTTTCCACTGGCGCGGAAATTGTCGAAATATAGGCTTCCCTATCTGAAACCTTATAACATCGAGTAGGTGCCCGCCATGGCGGACACACGTGATCCAACCTCTGTCAGCGTCCCTCATGGAGTGCAGCCACACGACAGTTCACTTCCACCATCGTCATCATCACATTCACATACTTCAATTCATCCCCCCTCATCACCTTCCTCGTCAGACACTAGCTGTGACTCTGACCAGCTTGTCATAGCCACAGACAGCGACTCGGGCTCGGTCTCCTCATTGACCGACCCTGAAGTCAGACGTAGCGAAAGGCTACGTAAGATCAACTCTGGGCAGCCCCCGCAACCCGCAGCCGCGGAGAAACTCCGGGCGCGCGAAAACCAGAGCGTGGTTTCAAATGCGCAAGACGCAAAAGTACGACAACCACCACTAGACCAGCAGAAGCAACATCAACAAAAGCAGGTGGATCACTCAACTGCGACCGCAGATGCGTCCAATAATCAAAAGCAAAATCAAATTGCAGGCGTCGGAACGGTGCAAGGCGCTCAAAACACAACGGTG